>NW_010201665.1:0-1044 GCF_000695765.1 Mesitornis unicolor
TATGGCATGTTAGAGCATGTTATGGCATGTTGGAGCACGTTAGGGCATGTTAGAGCATGTTGGAGCATGTTAGAGCATGTTAGGTCATGTTAGACCATGTTAGAGCGTGTTATAGATAAACAAGACATGTTAGAGCATGTTAGAGCATGTTGGAGCATGTTATAGATAAACAAGACATGTTAGAGCATGTTGGAGCATGTTATGATGTGTTGCAGCATGTTATGGCATGTTAGAGCATGTTAGAGCATGTTGGAGCATGTTATGATGTGTTAGAGCATGTTAGGGCATGTTATAGCGTGTTAGATCATGTTAGAGCATGTTAGGGCGTGTTATAGATAAACAAGACATGTTAGAGCATGTTAAAGCATGTTATGGCCTGATATAGCGTGTTAGAGCATGTTAGAGCGTGTTAGACCATATTATAGCATGTTGGAGCATGTTACAGCGTGACAGGGCATGTTATAGCACGTTAGAGCATGTTAGAGCGTGTTAGAGCGTGTTAGAGCATGTTAGAGCGTGTTATGGCATGTTGGAGCATGTTAGGGCATGTTATAGCATGTTAGAACGTGTTATAGATAGATACGGCATGTGATAGCATGTTATAGCATGTTACAGCTTGACAAGGCATGTTATGGCGTGTTATAGCATGTTATGGCATGTTAGAGCGTGTTAGAGCGTGTTAGAGCATGTTGGAGCGTGTTACAGCGTGACAGGGCATGTTATAGCATGTTAGAACGTGTTATAGCATGTTAGAGCGTGTTAGACCATGTTAGAGCGTGTTAGAGTGTGTTAGAGCATGTTATAGCGTGTTAGAGCATGACAGAGCATGTTAGGGCATGTTATAGCATGACAGGGCATGATACAGCGTGTTAGGGTGTGTTACAACATGACAGGGCGTGTTACCGTGTGCTAGAGCGTGTTATAGCATGTCAGAGCATGTTAGAGCATCACAGGGCATGTTAGGGCATGTCAGAGCGTGTTACAGCATGCCAGGGCATGTTAGAGCATGTTAGGGCATGTTAGAGCATGTTAGAGCATGTTGGA
>NW_010201666.1:0-493 GCF_000695765.1 Mesitornis unicolor
GTGCCTAGGGCTTGCGGGACAGCACCTGAGGGAGCAACACGAGAGGAAGCTGTGTGATATCTGCAAGGGTGAGTAGGGGCAGTGCTGTGCTGGCTGGGGCTGGGGGGCTGGGGACACAGCCTGGGCACTGTGCTGCTGTGCCTTGTCCTGCTCCGGGGAAATGCTTCAAGGGCAGAGGGACATCTCAGGGGCATTTGAGCCATTCCTGAGCAGCAGCTTCCCGCTGATCCCTTTGTCCCACCAAGGAAAGGGATGGTGGGGGGGGGGAGGGGATGCTTGGGGGTCTCTGCAGGTGGGTGGTTTCAGCTCTCTTCTCTGTCCTGTTGCAGCCCTGAAGCATTTGGAGAAAGACACCGAACTCTCAGTCGAGTCCCTGGCCCTTCAGACCGAGATGATCCTCAGGTCTCCAAAGCAGCAGCCAACATCAGGATGGGCCGTGCGGGCGCTGTGCTGCTGGCCTTTCTAAGACAGGCAGCAGTGAAGTGCTCTTCTA
>NW_010201667.1:0-15534 GCF_000695765.1 Mesitornis unicolor
GACCTACAACCACCCCCCTCCTGATACACCTGGGGTTTGGGGCAGTTACTGCTCATGGTGGAGCTCTGCAAAGGGTTGACTTTTTGGATGATAAGTTTCATTTCTGTGCCAGGTCCGAGGCTTGTCACAGAACATAACATCTCCAGATTTTCCCAAGTTAGTGACTTTTCCGTGGATGGTGATTGCAAGCAAGGAGGGAAGTTGTATGTGGATTTTGTAAATAAAAGCTACGTAATATTTAGGTAGCAGCTACAATGTGTTAAATGCCTTTGAATATCATATGCAACAGGACCTCTCCAAATCCCGAGGAGTGTTTCACTGTACCTGCAGTGGTTGAGTTGGACTGTGAGTCCCAAGCTACTGAAGGCTTCCTTAAAACAAGACATCGAGTCTTTCAAAATAAATATTTTAAAAGCTCAGGTTTACACAGTGTAATTATTAACAGCACTGAAGAAATGTGTGAAATCCTAGAAGCTGTGTGCAGCGTCTTACCCAGAAAGGTCCCTGGTAGCTGTGAAAACTCTGCTGACAGTCAGCAAGGGGTGACACCCTCCGGACCCCCAGCCTCCTACGCGCGAGCTGAAGAGGAGGAAGGAAAGAGAGGGGATGACCCTCAGTGCAGGAACTTCTCAAGTTTGTGAAGAGCTGAGCGGGGGAGTATCTCTCTTGTCTCAAACTTACTGAAAATGTCCCTCAAACCAGCTCTACCTCTGCCTTACATTCAAAATAAAGAGGATAACTTTGTTTTCTGTCTTCTGCTTGCACTCAGTGAAACGCACAAACGCGGGTAGGATGAGGCTGAATACTGTGTTCTGAATGCGCAAGAGGTGTTTTTTGTGAGAGGCTTTATTTTATGATTTAATTATTGCGTGGCAAGGGTTTGTCTGTGCTCATAACGAGAAGGCAACTTAATTGAATTCTCAATTTTATAGGGAGGATCTAAACAAGAGTTACTAGAAGGCGTTTCTCATCATGTTGAAAATTCTCCTTTTATAACACTTATTTATAGGCATTTCATGGCTGACACAGATGTATGAACAGAAACAGCAGGTATTTATAGACTAAGTCTATAGTTTAAGGCAAATAAGCAGGCCTTGCCTTTAGCGGAATATTTTCCTGTATAAGGACTCTGATTTTAAATACTGTGGATAATGGTGTCTTTGCTATCTGAGGAGTGTGCGCATATGACTCACAGTGTCATAAATACTACGGCTATTACAGTGAGCATCCAAGTGAAATTACACAAAATTATATATTTGCCAGGCTTCTTTTCTCTAACAGCCAAACTTCAAAATAGAAAGCTTTATTATGCATTTTGATGCGTTTGAACTGCTGAATGTTCTTGCTGGTCCACTAGACAGTTTAATAGGGCTCCTGAACATCATCGGTAATTCACGCATCTCTTAAACAAGGATGTGGTGCTCGTTGTTCAACTACAATCTGAGCATACGATATTGTGAGCTACTATAGGATGCTCAGGGACGTGCTCAGTGCTGGCCCTTGACATTATTGAGGTGCAGGGTTCTCAGATGTGAACCCCCTGTGGTGGTGCTCCTAAATGGGGACCTGTCCTCTGCCCTCACCGTAGCTGTTGCTTTTCCTGAAGGGGAGAGGATTGTTGGCCAAGGATGTGGTGAGCTCTCTTCAGCGTGGCCTGGCTGATGGAAACGGTGTAAATCAACCCCAGGATGTGGCTGTCAGCGCTGGCTGGACCAGAGATGGGAACCTGATGGTCCAGGTGGAGAGGTGTGGAGGAAGCCTAGGCTGGAGTACGTGAGGGTGCAGTTAGCATTAGCAGAAGTGGAAGGGAGTGTTAAACTGAAATGGACGGTTCCAGTTCAAGACAGAACTGAAAATCCAGTGATTGGTGTAGGAGATGTTAGCTGGTATTTATGAAGAAACCTAATGGGATGTGATTCTTTTTTTCTTTTGAAGTATGTAATTGACTTTTGGTGTTTATTATCTCTTATTTTACATATGTTTTAAAGTTTGCATCCTGTGTTATGCTAAATACCATATCCAGATAGAAGTTTTTAGAATCAAAGAGGACGAGAAGGGCCAAGGGTGAGTGCAAGGAAGGCTGTCCCCAAGGGCCTGTCCTCTTGATGTGCCTCAGGGAGTTAGTCCAGTCTTCCTCCTTTAGACTTGTCACATTCGAGCCATGCTCACGTGTCTCTGCAAACACAATAAGAACTTACAAAGAGCTCAGAAATTGGTGTGTAGTATCTTGCACAGGTATTTCTGAAAATGGTTAACAATATTTTTGAAGAAAAATTTGTTGCACAAAGAACAGTAACTCATCAGATAAGTGCAAGAGAACAGTATATATAACCTCTCCCTTTTTGAACTTAATGTTCTTTATCAGGTTTCTAAGAAAAACTCTCTTCATGAGAGAGTTCGTGACTGACTGTATTTGCTGTCTGACTTCATGAGTTCTGTATTTGCTCTCTGGATAATGGCCAGACTGTGCCCCATCTTTGGTCAGGATGCAGAAGAGGGTGAAGAACTCCATGGCTGTGTGGCTTTCAGGAGTCGAGCTACGATCCCCAGGCAACCGTGAGCTGTGCTGGTTAGAAAATAGCTTTTTTGCAGCTGGCATAAGGACTGGAAGTGCAGCACAGTGTTGTCCCCTGCCAGGGGTGATGTCTGTGTTCTGTGAGCTGGGGAGCAGCGGGAGTCTGTTCAGCTCTGTCCCATCCTGACGTTGCTTGGTGCTGGGGGGATGCAGTTTCACTGGCACTGGTGCTGTGTTTCTTATGCCTTAGACACTGGGTTTCTAGCAAAAATGGGCTGGAGCTCCCATTTTATTGTCCAGACTGCAATAAGGTTCGTTCTCACAGAGTGTAGCTTGTTCTGGAGGTAGTTTTCAGGTGGTGGGTGTGTTTGAAAAGAAAGATGATTGTTCTTCACTTGCTTTTGGCTGTAACGGTGGCATTAATATTTCAACATTGCTCTCTTAACTGCTGATCTTCAGTGATCCTTTTCCTCTGGCCGGCTTGAGCGTTTGGGCTGAGATGGGAATCCTGTCTCTGGGGGAAAAGAGCAGGCGATGCAAGTGGTGGAGGTGGTTACCATTCGTCTTGTGCTCATGCCTTGGAGTGGTCGGTAGCCAGAAAAGACCACTGTTCCATACCAAGGGCTACCACTTGGATCTGCAGATCACAGCTCATGTCCGAGGTGTTTGGTTCTGACATAAAAGGGTCCTGAGTGCCCGCCAATTGTGGCTGAGCTTTGAGCAGTGGAGCCTCCATTGCCTGTTACGTGTCTGGAGCTGCTCCTCGTGCAGTGGTGCAGGTTGTGTTGCTGCTGCCCAAACTGCTCATCAGCAGTGGAGTAGCTCTGAGATGCGGCAGAATGATACCATTTCATGAGGAATTAGTCTGTCCCTATGTTCCTCTCTCATCACTGTGACAAGTGCTGGAGTCCCTCCAAACTGTCAGTGGGCTGCAGCCTGGGACCCTCTTTTCGAATCTGCTTTCTGCTTTATTTGTTAGTGTCATGTTTTGTTTCCATGGAAACTCCCCAGCCTAACTCGGATTATAAGACTGTCAGGTACATAAACACGGCTGTCGTTAAAGAGCATTCTCAGCTCCGGGCAGTTACTTGTTGGGTCTTACCAAGCAGGCAATGTGGTGGCAAAAGAGGTGACGTGGCCACTAAAACTTGAAGAGAGCCTGCGAGACTCTGGGAGAGCTGTTGAAGCCACCTGGTGCACCCCTGGAGAGGAATTTCCTTTGCCTGGTGTTCCTTAAAGCTGTCATGCCCATAGCATTTATATCCATAGGAAAGGAGGAGTATTTTGCCGTTATCAAAAGGATGTGCTTGGGTGTAAGTGTAAAAGCCTTTCTGCAAAGTCCGTATTGAAAAGAACAGACTTACAGCAGTAGTAAAGAAGTTAAAAAAGACGTTGTTTCCAGGAAAAATGGATTAGCCACAAAATGCACCTTGGACTGAGGGGTTAACTTCTGTCACTGGGCATGGAAATATGCCTGTGAGATATCCGGGCAATTTTTGTGTCAGTAGTGGTGTGAGGAATAAGAATGCTTGATTAGCATCAGTATTTCCCATCCTGCTTGCACCCTGGCATTATGTAAACTGCTCACGGCACTATCTTCCTCCTTTCCTCCTCTCAGTCTTACCCCTACTGTTGTCATTAAAGGAGAACATCAGTAACAGATAAAAGCTTACTTTAATGATGTAGAGATGAAAGTACAGTGCCTGAAAGAAGAGGTTTTCCCTTCCTGTTGTTGTGAAGCTTCACAGATACCGTTATATTGGTGACCACTTTTTGTAAGTGCCATGATAGCAGGACAAAAACACTGCGCAAGAGAATTTGCGACCCTTTAAGGAAGAGCCATTAGGCCGTGAGATAAAATGTGGCTCTGCATCTCCCTAAGAATAAGATAAGAATAAGATTGTGTCTGCATAAGGACTTCAATTTTGGTAGCTGGGAATAGTCTAGGCATGTTCATTGTAATTAATAAGAATTACTAACTTTTGCAGTTACAGCTTTGAGAGAGATGTGCATCTACATGGTATTTCAGAGGACGTGGAGAAGTGAAGAATTTATTGCTGTTTAAAAAGCTGGAGAAGTTTACTTCTTTGCTGACAAACAGTATAGGAACTGCCAGGCTAGAGGAGGCTTCAGGTCTGTCTTGTTTGGCGTCTCTGTTTGGACAGATGCTCAGGTCAGATGTTTCCCAGAAAGGGAGGAGCCTTGTCTTAAGAGAAGTGAGATAATTTCTTCAGCCAGTGAAAGCCAGGATGTGGAGGAGGGACGGCAGCAGAGGTGAAGGGTGGGTATTACTTTTCTTATAGTACTTTATACTTCTTATAGTTACTTTTCTTATTTCTTTTTTTAAAAATGGCTGTCACTTTACATTTGAAAAACCCTAAAAGAAAATAATCAGTCTGGGAAGTGGTGAGGGCCAGAAGGTTGTTTCACATAAGTCAGCAGCTGCTCTGGTTTATGAACATGGGGCTTGGTGCTCAGAAGCTCCTTTCTACACTACCAGTCACAGCCACAGCCTGAGGACGCCTCAGGGCCTCTTGAACTCCAGAGGGGGTGCTCCCGTTGTCGACTGGGTCTTGGATCATGTTCAGATGGCAGAATTGGGCAGCCTGGACGTTACGAGCAGCAGGAGATTCTGCAGTGTGAAGTGGGATGGCCAGGTCACGGATTTGCTCATCATCTGCTTATGTGACGCAGGAACAAGAACCTTTTCTGGAACCACTGCAAAATGCCCACAACTCTGAACTGTTTTCACATGCCAAATAAAACTGTTTTCCATTTCCATTTTTTTTCTTCCACAAAACTGCAGCTGTCTATTGTTGTTCTGCAAGGGGCTGGAACCTGTCCATTCAGCAGCATAGCTCAGCTTTGTTCTTCGGCGTCCTCTCTGCAGTGTCTGTAAGGTTTTGGCATTGACTTCTTGTTTTTCATTGACTTAGTGCATTGCTTAAAATAGGTGAGATACTTTTTGCATGAACACTGCCAGAACTGGACCCCTAAAGCAGGTGCAGATATCCCTTGTCAACAACCAGGTGTCAGCTCACTGGTGCCGGTTGCTTCTCCCATCGGTTGGGTTGGGAACGCTCCTGCTGGGTCTTGGTGCAGTCTACCATTTGGCTGTCATTTTGGCCTCAGTATTTCCTGCTGCACAATGCTCTTGGAAGAAGGGCTTAACACGCCTGTCTTCTTGGAAAGCCCATTTTCACAGCACATTTTGTTTTGAAGTCTGATTCAAAGCCCATTGTAATCGGTGTAATCTCCTATGCATTTTAATGTGGCCAAATCGATGGTCATGCATTTAGGAACAAAGGGTATCGCTTGCATCTGCAGAGTGGGAGGATTCCATCTGAGAGCGCTGTGATGTTGAAAGGGACTCAGCGTCGTGCTCCAACCCTGCCTCATGTGAGCTTCGGCATGGGGTGACAGAATGTACCCCTGGAAGTACCTGGAGGGGAAGAGCTATTGCTCCCATAAACCCTTGACAGTCCAGCTCTGACCTTAACATGTTTTAACAGAGGATTGCAGCAACTTGTAGAGGGTTCAGAAAAGTTCTGCAGAAATGACTGGATACCTGTAAAGCCTGCATTTTTCATGAGAGGCTCAGCCTAGTTAAAATAAGGTTAAGAGGAGAGATATCAGAACCGTCTAAATGTGATGGTGGGAGATTTGTGGTTGCAGGAGGCTTTTTAAACTAACAGGCAAAAGTGGAGCTATGTAAGTCAGTGGACAGAAGCTAAAATTGGGCTAACACATATTGGAAGAAAGGTAACCCTAAGAAATCTCACCTGAGAACAGAGTGGATCTTTATCACCACAAGTCCTTAGGGATATACCAGTTTTGAGGGTCAGCACATTGCTGACCTCCAGGGCAGCTGCAGGAGACTCGGGTTAAGGATTTCTGGGTTATTCTGTGTGAAAGACCACGTGAAATGTTTGGACTCTCTGCTCGTGGTCTTAACACCGAGGCGCTTGGCAGTCACTGATGTGAGAGAGCTTTGGAGAGAACTGTTTCAAAATCTCACCATTACATTCTCTTCCCCAGAGGAAGCAGACTCCGTTGGCCAGGATTGCTCTGGGACAGAGGGATTTTAAAAAGAATTCTTTTTCTTTGCGGGTTTGTTTTAATTTTTTTGTTAATGTCCATTATTTTAACTCGATATTTCTTAGCATATCTTTTTGCTGGAGCAGATTTTAAATATCATGTTTTTAACTATATATATAATGGTGTTGCTGATGCTTACGTGTGTTTTCTCCCAAGAGCAAGATCTCTAACTAAATATTGTGGGCAAATAATGAAACTGTCTTTAAAAAAACCCCTTTGAAATGCACATACTAAGTGAAGAGAAGGAGGATGGGGGAAGACTTTTTTTTCTTTTACAGCTTTAAGCTGTAGTGATCTTAGCTGTTGCTCACAGGTTTAATAGGTATAAAATTATCAGAAAAAGGAAAATTTTTCCCAGATTTTATTTCCCTTCAAACAATGGTCATCAGATTTACAGGTCACTACATACGCTGCAAATAGTATTTTGTACTAAGATCACAGTTTTGAGATCAGAGCTACTTTTTTTTAAAGATAGCATTTGTTATGGTAAGACTGAAGAAATGTTCTGTGCATCGGTGTCCTTCGAGCAGCACTCTCTGGTTTTCGGTTCTGCCAGTGCCGTGCTCAGCTGAAAGCCCCATCCGTGTGAGGGGCTCACTCCACCTCCACACAGACTGCCAGCCATGGCCATGTGGTATCGGTTCGTGTCCTGTTTCTAAATTAAATGCTTTGGAAAGCAGAGAAAGATTTTGGTTTTGAAATACGGTGTACTCAAGGCAGGCTTGCCTTGGGAAGCTGCGTTCTTGCCTTGGAGGTTTTTAAATTCACTAGGAAACTTAAGCTTCAGTAGGAGCAAAGGACATGGGTCAGCGTGGCACTGTCACAAAATCCAAATGGATGACATTTTAATGCCACACAGAACTGTACCTCTGGAAAATAATCATAACAGTACTTTACCCTGCTCGGCCTGCTTCAAAATGTTTCATTTACATTAATGAAGCTTTGGGACGTCCTTGTGTGGTCGCTGCTATGAGTAGTGCAGACCAATGCTTTTAATGACAGTAACATGTCTGTTGAAGTACAGCATATGGGAAATATAGGAGTACGGATAACATGAACTTAACTTCTTTGAGAAGAAACTTCTTCTCAGTGAGGGTGACAGAGCCCTGGCCCAGGCTGCCCAGAGAGGTTGTGGAGTCTCCTTCTCTGCAGACATTCAAAACCCGCCTGGACGCCTTCCTGTGTAACCTCATCTGGGTGTTCCTGCTGCGGCAGGGGATTGGACTGGATGAGCTTTTGAGGTCCCTTCCAATCCCTAACGGTCTGGGATTCTGTGTGATTCTGTGATTAACTGGCTTAACGTGCCCCCTCCTGCCGGGAAAAGAATTATAAAAACGAGCAGAGAATGAGGCTGAATGAAGAAGTAAAGCAGCTCCTCAGACAACAAAACCACAACGTGCAGTCAGCTGTACCACTCTGCACAGAAACTGCCCCAGAGCTGCTCACAGAGAGTGAGGCGGATGAAATCCAGAAAGGTAAGGGGAATAAAGGGGTCTGTGTATTTAAAAGAGAATGGCAGATTTAAAGGAGATGTAAATATTAACAGATGACTGTTGTTGTTGTTTTTCTTCTTGTTCTTCTTGTTCTTCTTCTTCTTGTTCTTCTTCTTCTTGTTCTTCTTCTTCTTCTCATTATTATTATTATTATTGTTATTATTATTGTTATTGTTATTGTTATTGTTATTGTTATTGTTATTGTTATTGTTATTGTTATTGTTATTGTTATTATTATTTTGCACACGATATAATGTAAAGCCAAATTACAGCCCCTGGGTACTGGGATGCATCTGCATGAGCAGCAGGTGTGAGCATCCTTCCTGTGCTGGTGGTGGCTGCGCTATCCGAGTGGATGAACCCGGGAACGGGGTCTGCTGCAGCTTGATTAGGGTGACTGGTTATTTCCCTTTCCAGTTTCTGTCCTTATACTTTCCATTATGTTTGGCTAAAACCTGCCCTTCCCTTGACAAATATTTGTTCCTTATGTTTGCCTCAGCTTCCTTCAGTGCAGTTCTCCCTCTTGGTGTTTTTTCCCAAGCATTTGTTGCAGGTGCACTTCGGGGGTTGTGTTGTTTGGGAGTTCTCTTGGGGCTGGAGAGCTCTTTCTAATGTTTACCTGCACTTACTGTGCTAAAATCTCGGGAGCTGGTTTTTTTTCCTGAGATTTCAGTAGGTAATGATTGCTTTTGCAGAGATCAACAGCTATTTCTCCAATTGTGTTTAAAAAAATTGGTTTTTTTCCAAGATTTTTCTAATTTAAAATCTGAAGCATCTAAAATACAGAATGGTGGTTTCTTTTTTTGTTGTTGTTTTTTCCCCTTTCACAAAATTCTACTTCTTTGCTACTTTACAAAGCTTTCTTAAACTTCTGGGAAGATAAGGTCTGTGTGCCTAGAATTGATAATATGCCATTCGTAGCAAATGTCAGCTCCACTTCAAACAGAAATCCTTTAGATTTGGGGTGCCGGGGTAGGGCTGTATGGCCCTTCATCCCTAGGATTATCCGTATTGCAGACATCATGCAAACATTTATTTAGTTTAGTGCTAACACGGGTGCGTTGTCCCTTTGCTGGATTTTTTTGGTGGTTATTTTACCACTGAAGCATCTGTCTGAAGTCCTTGCTGCAGAAGGAGCAAGATAATTTCCCTTGGTTTGTGTAGTAATGCGAGATCCCTCCCTTGTACACTCAGCTCTCACCAAGTCTAAAGCTTCCATTTGTCCTTCGTGTTTTGTTTTCACCTGATATGGTCTAATGTGGTCTGCTTTGTTCCTAAAAGTCCGCAATTCAGAAACCAGAGTTTTCACTCTGGGCTGAAATTTGCTGTGCCAAGGGTACTTCTGCATTAGGGAATGTGTTTTGCAAATGAAAAAGGAAAGGCTTCTTGACTGTGAGCATTAATCGTTAAAGATAGAGGATACCTCTACTTTATTTTGAAAGCCTTTTTCTTAGAAAGCAAAGTTTTAGAAAGCAGGTGACTGATCTAGTGTGCATGGTGCTGTTATCGTTATACGGCGTGTGCTACTGATGCATTTGTGAGTTTGTAAACTTTTGGAAGCCTATGAGAGTCAATGTTCAAATGGCCATTTCCTATAAATAACTAAAAAAAAAAAATACCTCTGAAGAGGGCAGAGTGAAGAAAAATGTGATCTCTCAAATCGTTACTGTTTTGCTGGTACTCTGTTTCATCCTCATGGAGTTGTTCTTTAGCTGATAATCTCCCAAATAATTCCTTACGTTGATTCGAACGAATCCTCTGGTGTTGTGGATCGCAGTTGCTGCCGTGCAGTGTGATGCGTAGCGCTGCTGTTTATATTTCGTTCCAACTTGGAATGACATCAAGCCTGCCTCCCCTGACCAGCTGAACTCCTGGCTCCTCGCTGCCAGCGCGGCTGTGGCACGGGGAGCCCGCGGTGGCCACCACAGGGGCTGGATGCCACCTCCCCGGCTGCTGCCCGAACTGGGGCTGATGCGCTTGCGAAAACAACGTGCCAAGGACGCAGGATAACGGAAATAATTTCTGAGGTCTTACGCCTATTTATAACCACCAAAAAAGTGCTTTTTAAAGACAAAAATTGCATGAAATGTCTCCTGTCAAAAATCTCACTCATCAATGTCAGATTCTCCTGACATTGACAAAATAGCTGTTTCTGTGTGGAAAATGTGACAAAACCGAGCTTTGGATTCGCTGCTGACTTTTGTATCCGCTGCTTTCCTTGGGATTAGTTCATTTCTCTGGGAAGGTGTTAATTTTAAGCTAACAGCTCTAAAAACGGGTGACTTGTCCCCTCCAAGTAATCTTGATGTTGAGTTTTTATTAAAGCTGTAGTTTACTCTTTATGAAATACATATCCCAGGAGCAGACCTGTGCATAGCAGATTGCACAGCCAGGTGGACAAAGCCCTACATTCGTGGCCTCTTCCATGCCTCTGACCCCGGAGCCCCTCAAGGTGCCCTCAGCCCCATCAGAGCAGAAGGGAGAAGCTGTTGCTTCAACAGCTCTGTGTGAGGAGCGAGGCAGTCAGTTTGTCATGACAGCGTTGCCCAATACGAGATATGCTTGTACTCAAAAGACTTTTTAAGTCTCATGAAAATTTCCATTTGCCTCGCTCGAGAGTAGGGGAGAATAAGTGTGAAGGACAGTGGAAACCAAGGATGTATGCATGTTCTGTGGATGTGGTCCAACTCTGCATTGATATTGATAAAAAAATAAAAATGTAGGTTATAATCCTGACAGGCAGTAAATTACAGACAGCTATTTGTTTCTGAGCCTAACCACTTTTGCATTTAATTGCATATCCTAAGGGAACATCTCTCCAGCAGATCAAAAATGTTCAGAACTTAATGGTCCTTCATCTGCAAGATCGTTTCCCTTTTAATCATGTACCAAAAGCTGCCCCTTCGGGATGCGACATCCTCCGCTTCCTTTTCAGAAGTCGCTACGCAGAGGGGGCCAGGCCCAGTTTCTTGGAGAAAGAAATATCTCAGGACCTGCACAGCTTTCTGCTCCGCTTCCCTCCAGGCAGCGTCTGGCTGCTGTTCCTCTGGGGACAGGCAGGGCCTGCGAGGGAGCTGCTTGGAGGCTCTCCCCTGCTGCCCCTCAGGCTGATTTTTATTCTGCCTTTGCAGACACCTCTCTTTGCTCCTCTCACAGGTCCTATTCAGAGGACTGCTTTATTTTCAAATATATATATATATGTTTAAAAATATACAGGCACTGCAATCTGTATTGGTGGCATTCTGGGTTTCTCTTTTCTGTTCTCTCTCTTTTGGCAGCAAACCCCTCCTTGTGGTGACAAGGGTGCTTCATAAATATTTGTCACGTAGATGGGGCAGAGAGAGGGTTGAGAAGGTGGCTAAATACCCCTCTTCTCCCCTGTGAGGTGAGTGGTGGTCCAGGCTCTGCCGGCTCAGCCATCTCTGTCACTTTTTGATGTACAGCTCCAACTGGGACTGTAGGTATGGCCCTGGACCACCACAACCCACCAAGGATCACACTGCAGTGTAGTGTAATTTCAAATGCTGTGACCCTGAACATCTTGAGAGGGCACGGTGAAGGGCAAGTAGAAGTTCAGTTTTGGTGACAGTGTTGCTAAGATGGCTTGTCTTGTGCTTTGACGTGTGAGCAGAGTAGGATGGAGGGGGAAGGTGGTAGAGGATCATCAGAAAGGATGCTGCTAGCATGGCATTGGCTGATTCCAGGAGGAGACACATGGAAATTAAATCCTGGAGAGCAGGTCTGATAAACATCTTGAGTTCTCCTGGGCTTGACTGGGAGCTGGTGATATTTAAATCTGCCACTGAGAGGTTCAAATAAAGGTTTGTCCCTTACACAGCCTTGCTGTTACACGGGTATCAGTGGGAAGAAAGCAAAGTGAGCAGATGATGCTGAATTATACAGGCAGTAGTGCATAATCATCTTTCTCATTCATGGCGGAGGTGGATGGAATGTCTGCAGAGATATATTTGAAGTCCTCCTTAAATATTTTGTAAAAAATCATGACTTACTGGTTTCTAAGCAATCAGTTCCTCAATCTGTTTGACTACATGTGGCAATAAAGAAACCAGGACATTTTCGACACAAAAGACTGCATACAAGTTTTGCAGCTCCAGGGTTTCTTGTAAATAGCCTAGGAAAACAACAGGCATCTTAGTATGTGAATTAAGATGCAATCCTTCTTCCTGCATATTATCCATTCCTTGTTGATTGATTTCTTTTCTATGAGAAGATCCAATCTGCCGCAGAGCGCTGCATCCCAGAAGCAGTAAGTCTGGTGCAGATATGTGTATCTAGCGCCAGCCCCAGAGCAACCTCTAGATTTTTTTTTTCTGTGCTGTAATAAAAGCAACTTTAAAAAAGAGGAAAAGCCAAATCCTGTAATCCTTCATCCATCTTGAAGGGAAATTCTTCTGCAGTCTGTGTGTGAGGGACAGCTGCTCCACCAAGCACTAAAGCTTCCTGTGCTTCAAAGGAGGAAGCACAGAGTAAATATTTGTCACTGTCAGCTGAGTCCCGTTGGTGTGCAAACATCTGATGCCAGGGCCTTCCCTGCTTGTTTCGAAATGTGTGGCTCCCACATGCCTGGCTTAAATATCCCCACAAACAATATAAACGAACCTCTAGGTGGACGTCTGGAGTGCTTTGTTTTACTGATCCAGCTGCTGTCGGTTGAACTCCTCCTCCCAGTTGTGGTTCCTGCCCCACTGCAGGCATTTCCAGGTGCAGACACCATGGTCAGCAGTGAGCAGGTGAATCCGTTGCCTGAGCTCGTGCAGCAGATCTAGGACAGAGTGTAGAGCTGAACCTGCCTTCTTCCATGCTGAAATGATGCTGAGCACTGGATGCAGCTGGTCCCAGGAACTGGGTGCCCCTAGGGTGGCAGAGTCCCCCCAGCACACAGCTGGGTGCTGCAGCAGCACCGCTCTGCACCAGCGCTGCTGTGCAGTGACCACGGTCGCAGTTCCTGGGCTCAGCTGGTCCCAGGAACTGGGTGCCCCTAGGGTGGCAGAGTCCCCCCAGCACACAGCTGGGTACTGCAGCAGCACCGCCCTGCACCAGCTCTGCTGTGCAGTGACCACGGTCGCAGTTCCTGGGCTCACAGTTCTCTTCGAAGGACATTGGATTATTGGGTAATAGGGACGTGAGAGCAAGGAGTTTGTGCTCCTGACCTTCATGTTCTGCTGTAATATTTTCAGGATTTGGAAAGGACGTAGCCAGACTAGGAACAAATTACCTGTTCAGGTGGATTGTGTCTCAGATGTTTTTAAAAGATAGAGAAATTACTTCTTGCCCCTTGAGTGCAGTGAATATTCCATCTGCGTGTGTCATGTATTACTGCTCTGTCCCGCTCAGTTTATCTCAGGTGATGGGTCTTCTGTTGCTGTCCTGTAAACGTTTGTAAGTCATACAGAACTCTTCTGTGATTACAAAAAAGAGAGTTTTTCATATTCGTTATCACTGAAATAAATCCTATGTTTACATAACTACTTTAAGTTCATTGTTTTTTTCAAGAATTGTTTTATTTTGATGTTATCACTTCTGATGATTATACAGAGTAAAGCTGTCCCTTAATTAGAGCATAGCGTGGTAACTCAGTTGCCACGCAGAAGATACACTTATGATTTTTGAAATATGCTTCACCCTCCCAAGCCCCAAATTAATTTGGAACAAGCAGGGCTCCAAAAGAACTTCACTGAATGCAGTGAACTTGAGCCTATAAACGCTCATCTTTTATAACTGCTAGAGCAATCGAAGGCACAGCTGAACAGCCATCACAGAAGGCGTCTGCCTAAAAAAGTTTCCGCCACTCTGGGGTTTGGTTATCCAGTAAAACCAGTTTTCAGTTGATCTACGTTTTAACTGATCTTTAATTGGAGTTTTGTTTGCAATAATCAAGTTCATTACGTTTCTGCAATGCTTATCTGGTGCCATTCCCGTTTAAACCCTAAGCTTTGCAGTACAAAGATGTTTAGGTGTCTAAGAATGTGTCCATGCCTCTGGCACCAAGATCCTTCCTTTATTTGCTCGTATTTACAAAAGATAAACATTTATAGATCCTTCTGCAAGATATTTCCATATTGCAGAATGCGATGGTAATGTCTGTGTGAAAATGTCTTTGGAGTTCTTTGTGATGGCAAGGTTAGAAATTACGCACTTGTGTCCATCTCTTAAGGAAAGAAGCCTTTATGAATTATTCAAGCCTTTTCAAAATTAGTGCTTAATAAATACGGGCATATTCTTGTATGAAGTTAGTTCTTTTATCTAAGGTTAAGCTATAAAAGGATATAAACCTTGAACCAGAGTAGAACAGATGCATTCATAAAATCCACTTTAGATGCTAGCTCAAATTTGTTCAAGCTGTTGTGCAAAAATATGTTCATCTTCAGTGAAAGTTGCTTTGAACCTGAGCAGCAGCAAAGCGTACCCATGCAATCAGTAATACCAGGGTCAAGTGAATGTTTAATAAATCAACCTGTAAGACCAAGAAGGGTCCACTCTCTCTTTTTTAATGTCTTTTTTTGAATATTGGAGGCTATCATGTTCCATCTCCAAAGCAGGAATCCCTGTGTTTGAAAATGTTGGAAATGAGAGAATTTTACGCTTCTTTGGGAGTTGGTTTGGGCGACTGGTTGTCAGATTTGTGTGGAAGGGAGTCACACCAGGCCACAGCTCGTGTACTGGTCAAGGCTGGAGCGCTGGCCAGCCTCAGACCACGCAATTGCAATGGCACGGGTTTGGGACGAAAAATGGCAATGAGGAATAAAACAGAGGCATGTGGACAAACTGAGCAGGGAGAGCTGCAGCGTACGTGCAAAACCAGGCGTCTATAAAATCTGGATTTCCACGTGTGGACAGTCAACAAATGTGCATAGCTGCAGCACACTCTGGGCATGGGAGCGATGAGAGCGGGAGCCTGATGGCGAGACAGCTCTGAGCACTTGGGAGTCGGGAACGGAGAACAGCCCTATCCTGAGTGTTGTCCCACCACCACCAGATTTTGGACTGAACAACTGGAAGCAACAGACTCCAAACATGGTAAAGCCGAGACTGAGGAATGAGAGGTTGCTGATTCCCAGGCACTTCATAACTGGAAGGCTTCATTCTCAGCATAGCATGTGGTGTTTTGCCTTCTTAAATGCCGTTCTCCCAGCTGTCTGTTTTGTTCGGCTAGTCCTCCCCCTTGCACGTGTGCTCCACAGTTGTCTGTGCCTGGAAATGGAAAGGAATACACTGCAATAGGCTGGAGATAGAAGAGGAAGCGTTGGCAATGGCTGTGGGCCCTGAATTTCATTAGTACCTAATAACTTCATGAGTTCATTAGGTCTCCCTCCTGCTCCGGGAGCGTGCTGCCTTCACTGCGCTGGAGACGGGCTCTGGTTTTCGCAGTTGCCACTGTTCCTCCTTCCTGGGGATGTTCTTGCAGTC
>NW_010201668.1:0-372 GCF_000695765.1 Mesitornis unicolor
CCCAGAGCTTTTCACGTTACAGTGCAGGCAGGAAGTGCTTGGACAGGATGGACTCACTATAGGGATCTATGCTTGTCATGGAATCGCACCAAGATGGCTACACGCACAGAAATAATGAACTCAAACAAGCTTTAATCTGCAACTGAAATTAAGCAGACAAAACTTCATTCACCAAGACAACATCCCACTGATATTTAACACATACAGGGTCGATATGCTGGTTGGGAATATTACCAGACACAGCTGAGTTAAGAATTCTTCAGTTTTTGGCCAAACAATCCAAAATGTGCACTCATTCACTCACCAAAAAGGGAGGGCTCTCAATCTCGAGAAGTTACCTTAAGTGGCGTCCCAACTCAAGGGGAGAGTCCC
>NW_010201668.1:486-1084 GCF_000695765.1 Mesitornis unicolor
ATGGTTGTGTCAGCCCCCTATTGGCTGAGGACCCCAACTTTCCCACCTTTGACCCCCACTGTGTGGACCAGACATGAGCTGTGAAGGGGGGAGGCAGTCCTGGTGCTGCCAGGGCCGGAAACTTTAGCACTGTCTTTGTTGGGACTTTCTCAGGCCTTTAGTAGGGTGGGTGCATCTGCCACAATGCTGACCAGATCTAGACACGCTAAGTTTGTTTCAAATCCTTGTTCCCCACTATGTTTCCTGTACCAAAGGAGTCAGGTGGGACCATGTCACCAAGGCATCTCTGTTTATTCAAAACAACCTTTCATCCTTCAGCTTTGCATCATCACGTTCACCCACATACAGTCGGCTGTGCTCCCTCAAACAGTTTGCTAAGTTACCCTGGGCTGTTTCCTACAGTTGTGGTGTAGTTACTCAATGCAGTGACACCGCAGCTCAGCAGTGGTGGTGTGACATTTCTGTGGTTATATTTCCGAGTCCTCAATAGGGCCATTCAAAAATACTGCAGCAGGAAGTGATGGCAAAGTTTCCTTGGGACAGATAAAGTTTTCAGCTGGGAACAGTTTTACTTTAGAGGCAGCATGGTTTCGAGTTG
>NW_010201669.1:0-2243 GCF_000695765.1 Mesitornis unicolor
ATTCAGGATTTATTTCTAATAAACCTGTGGGTATCCAAAGCTGGCGGTGGACACTGGAGCTCATCCCTTCATGGGTTTTTCATTGACAAGCGGAGGCCAGCACCGGGTTTCCCCAGTGTCCACTCTGGCTCATTCATTTCTACGGGGGCTCAGAGCAGCAGGGGACCCGGAGCAGCCCCAGAGTGGGGGGCACCGCCTGGTGACACCATCACCGCCAGGGCGGAGGATGACGGCCATCCCCCCCAGGGCTGTGGCTGCCGTGGTGCCACTCGTTGATTTTTCGGCAGTTTGTACCCTTGGCACTCGGCGCGGCTCTGCCCCGCTGGTGCTGTGTGGCGCTGCTGAGGGCGCTGCGCTCGCTGACGTTTCCCGGTTAATTATAGCCCGGCCTGCGCATCCGTAACCTTAAAGCACTTCTGCTCCCTGATTTATTCAAACGCTGATAAATTATACATTTCTGGCACTTCAGTAATTCATGTGGAAATGATTTGGAGCCAACCACCGTAGCGCACGCCCGGGTGCTCTCTGTGGCCAGAGCTGTGTCAGCCCTGGTCCCGTCCCGTCCCCTCCTGGGCCTGGCTCCGGGGCAGTTGGGTGCACTTCGGTGTCCCCACTATTGGAGAAAGAGTTAACTCCAAATCCAGATCAAAGCACAAGCGGCCGTCAGCGAGTCTGGGCCTGTAACAAAGCGTTTTCAGGCTGCATCTGCGTGCAGTGGAAGCTTTAGTATCGGCTCGTGGAGATCGATGTGACAGGGAGCAGAGTAACAAGACTTGTTAATTTAACTACAAAACACATTAATGTCTGGGGTTTGCCTGTGGTGGAGGAACAGATTCTTGTGGATTTACGCTGCCCCAAAACTCTTTGATGGTTTATTTGGGGAAAAGCCTAATAAAAGGCTGCAGAACTCGACGGGACGAGCTTTGGGGCGCTGTTTCCCTACCCCAGGGAGGACCGGTCCCCAGGACACAACACGTGTGGCCTTGAACTGCAAAGCTGCAGGGGTGCAGGCAGAGCTTTGGGCTGCGCCCGAGCCCCCATCGCAGTGAGCAGAGCCCTCCCTGCCCCATGGCAGGGGCTGGTGTGGGGCGCAGGGAGCACCCGCATGGGAGCATCGCCCTAGCACCGCTGTTCAACGGTCCCTGTAAGCAGAGGTGCGAGCCCTGGTCCCCCTTCCCCAGCGGGCCCGGTTTCACCCCAAACTCGGAGCAGACGCGGGGTCTCTCAGGGCTTTGCCGTGGAGGGGCCGCCTCAGTGAGACCCCCCAGAACCACAGCGTGGGGGGCGTGAGTGCAACGTGGGGCGACAGCGCCTCCCCCGCCCCCTTTGCTGCTGATTTTAGTTTCAAACTTTAATGAGGGTTCCAGGGAGCGTCAATGGAAGAGGGGAGTGGAGGCAGCACGGAGCTGAACGGTTGTACGGCAGCGCCCACCGCCCGCCCGCAGCCCAGAAATGGGGCACAGACCCCCCCACAGAGTCCCCAACCCCAGCGGGGGGGTCCTGCAGTGCCTCATCGCACTGGGACAAACCCAAAATGAATCCTGAGGCAATGGGAAATGGTTTGTGGGAGCACCTGGAGCAGGAAAAGCGTGGGGTTGGTTGTTATGTGGGTAACTGCCTGTTTGGGTCCTGGGTGGGAAGGGCTCTGCTGCTGCCCCAGCCGTGACTGAGCTATGGGGTTTAAGCTGCCTGACCCCTTTACTGGGGTAGCTTTAGGACACAGCCGCTCTCGTGGAGCTTTGAACCATGTTGGACAAGTCGAGGAGAGACTTTGTACTACGGGTGATGCTTAAAATCCCTTTTATTCAGAAAAAAAAATTAGATTTTTCAATAATTTTTTTGTGGCAAATCGGTTTTTGCCACTTTGAAAGTGGAAGAACACGCGTATCCGCTCTCGCTGCCTCATAGATTTTTCAATAATTTTTTGTGGCAAATCAGTTTTTGCCACTTTGAAAGTGGAAGAACACACGTATCTGCTCTCGCTGCCTCACGGCCGATGACCAAACCGTGGTAAATGGGAGATGAGCAGCGTGTGAGGATGCAGAGCCACATCCCCTGGCTCTGTTTGCCCAAATTTTGGCTGCTGCATTTCACCAGGCAGGGCTGGGCCGTGGCTGTTTCTGCTCCACTTGCCCTCATTCTCTTTGCCTCAGTTTCCCTGTGCTGGTGACCCCCGGCTGCTCCCCAGTCTGGCCCAGTCTGCAGGCGGTGCCGTGCTGGAGGTGCTTGCCGGGGGCGGCACC
>NW_010201669.1:2259-4811 GCF_000695765.1 Mesitornis unicolor
GGTTCCTGATGGAGAAAACCGCAAAAGAAGGGCAAGGCTTTGGGGTGGTGGGGTGAAACTCACCCGTTTGTCCCCCGTCCTCCCCGAGATGGAGGTGCCGCTGTTGGACTTGTTGATTAGCAGAAGCATTAGCAGAGCTGCTGTTCCAGGGCATGAATCATTAATGCCTGCTCCTCATTAATTTCCGTGGAGCGGAGTCCCGTTAGCCTGCGTGTGGATGTATTTCTAGAATTAGGAGCAAACACGACAAAAAGGAGGCGCCTGACAGGTGAGTGCTCTGTTCCGCACCCCTGGAAAACGCTGTCACGTTGCTCCTGTGATCTCCGCCGGGAACGGCTCGGGTTTATTTTTAACAAGCGCCGCTGTGCCCCCTGTCACAGTTTTAATTTCAGGGAACGACACCAGAAACAAGGTCTGCAATCCATGCACGTTGCACCCAGCACCACGCAGACCTCCCTGTTCGCATCACAACCCTGTTGACTGAAACGTTCAGAAATGAGGTTGCATCGGCTTCCCAGGCGTTTCCCTGCTGCAGCACAGCTCCGGCACCGCCAGGTCCCCAACACGGCCGCGATGGTTTTCTGATACCAAACGCTTTTGGTCTTATTTAGGGTTAATATTGCAAACCCCGCTCACCTCCCGGAGCCGCCCGTGCCCCGGGATGTGACCATAACGCACCCAAGTAACGGCCCAAGAGAGCCTCTGTGCGCAGGCAGCAAAACCTCGTTTATTTTCTAACTGCAGAAGACAAGAGCGAGCACTTGGAGTTCAACCTGAGCACCACATCCCGGTCTGTTTGCTGAAGCCACATCAGGACGTGCTCTTCCCAGCACCAGCACCGGCAGCCTCAGTTTCCCCAGGTTGGCCAGGCCAACCCTGGCCGCGCTGTGCACCCAGCGCTCACCCCAGATTTGGGGGGTGTTTGCCCTCTCTTTGCCCTTGCCGTACCCCACTGTCACCAGCACTGCCAGCCCAGGTCACCCCAAAATCTGGGTGCTCCAGGTGATGCCCCAGGGCCTCAGAACCTTCCTCGCTGCCAGAGCCCGCTCCTCGGCCATGGCGCGGCCGTCACCAAATGGGGCAGCTCGGCAACCTCGTGCTTTGTTCGGTTGGGCTCCTCCATCTCCTAATGAAGGGGAACCAAGCCAGGTAATCGACGCGTGGCCGCTCAGCTGATGAATAATTGACCGTCTGGGTAACCCTAGACCCCATCAGATTGTGGTGGAGCAGCCGAACCCTCCGGGCACAGCGCAGCTCACGCTTTTGGGGTACCAGAAATGTGCCGGGCTCAGTGAAGCAGCAGCCTGCCCCAGAAGAGCCGGATTTGCGGGAAATTATGGGGTTGTTTTAAATGTAACGGGGCAAGTGACGCTGATTTTGTGACTGTAACGGGGTGCTGCCTGCAGCCCCCAGCACGGCGGATGTGACCATGAATTGCTGTTAAGCACACTTCTGTATCTCAAACTTCCCACCAGTCCTACCTAAGCATTTACTTGATAATTTTTAAACTAAATTGAATGAATACAATGAAGCCAAGAGCCTATTGACAAAGTACTGACTGGCTTTGAATTAGATTCTAAGTAAGAACAGAGCATTTGTATGTATTAGGAGAATGGGTAACAATCTTTGAATTGTGACAAAGAATCAAATAGCACACGCCTTTATAATCTGACTTTTTCCTTCAGATTTTCAGTAAGTCACCAGTGATGTTTCATCAGGGTGGTTTTTTTTTTCCTTCCAGAAATGCTATTAATTATTTACCAGGATGTGAATGATCTCTCTGAAATCCACGGCAGTGACACCTTTGAGTCTGCAGATAGTTTCTGATGGCAAACCATCTGGGCTCTGTTAACGTGTTATTGTTTATCCTCTGGTCTGTCGGGGAGGTGTAACGTCAGCAGGGCGGGCCAGGAGCATCAATATTTTACAGCTTTAATTAAAGGCAGCTCAGCAGCTCCGTTACCAGCCCGGTCCTCCAGGAGGGAAGGACAGGGCCGTGCTGCTGGGGCAGGAGCGGCGTTCGTGGGGCAGGGGTGACAGTGGTGGGTCTGAGCTGCGACACTGCCCCTGTCGCAACGCGATGCTCGGCTGCAGCACATCCCCAACAGGCTGTGCGGCCTCACACAGGACCAGGGAAGGTGCACGAGGGCCCCGACAGCTCCTCCTCGCTTGTGAGAAAAGGAAGAGACAGTGGAGAGATGGGGGGAAAAAAGGGAAACCAGCCATCCCAGTGCAGGTGCTGTCAGGGCTGGGCAGGAGGCTCCAAGGAATGGGCACCACCTCACGCGTTGCACCCAGGTTTCCCTTCGCACCCTCTTATTTATTTACGTTAACCAGACAGTGCTAAATACAGGGAGACAAAACAAAGCCCTGAAATTCATCCCTCTATTAATTACTCCCAGCACAGCAGCGCTGCCTATAAATATGGTGCCGCTTTGGATGAAACTTTCATGCAGCTATTTAGGCCCTTTGAAATATAAATGATTCCCTTTAAATTTTTTATCATAAATCAGGGCACGGAGCTGCGCCCGTTCCCCCCCGACGGGAGGGAG
>NW_010201670.1:0-203 GCF_000695765.1 Mesitornis unicolor
ATGGGGACACAGGGATGGACAAGGGGACAGACACAGGGACATAGGGACACAAGAACGGGCATGGCAATAGATACAGGGGACACAGGGATGGACACAGACAGACACGGGGACACAGGGACAGACATGGGGACAGACACAGGACATGGGGACAGATAAAGGGGACAGACACGGACACACGGACAGACACACGGACACAGGGAAGG
>NW_010201671.1:0-562 GCF_000695765.1 Mesitornis unicolor
CCTCCTGTCACCCTGTGTCACCTCCTGTCCCCCCATTGTCACCCTGTGTCACCCCGTGTCACCCCGTGACACCCCATTGTCACCCACCACCCTATTGCCACCCTGTGTCACCCTCTGTCACCCCATTGCCACCCTGTGTCACCTCCTGTCATCCCATTGTCAACCCGTGTCACCTCCTGTCACCCCATTGTCACCCTGTGTCACCCCGTGACACCCCATTGTCATCCTGTCACCCTCCTGTCACCCCACTGTCACACTCGTGTCACCGTGTCATCCTCCTGCCACCCCTGTGTTGCCCCTGTGTCACCCTGCTTTCACCCCGTCACCCCATTGTCACCCTCCTGTCACCCCATTGTCACCCCGTCACCCCATGTCCCCCGTGGCCGCTCACCTCGAAGCCACCGATGATGATGAGCCCGTGGATGCCGAAGTTGCTGATGGTGGCGCTGATTTCCTCAAAGTATTTTTTGGGGAGGGTCCTGGGGGGGGTAAAACCTCCCTGGATGAGCCCATGCGGGGTGGCTCAATTCTGGGGTGTTCCTCTCCTTAGGGGGGAGATGTG
>NW_010201671.1:644-895 GCF_000695765.1 Mesitornis unicolor
CCCCCCCCACCCCCCGCCGGTCCCCCAGCCGATCTCTTCCACCTTTGGGGGGGAAGCAATGATTTGGGGGGAGGGCAGGAGGATTTTGGGGTGCACCACCCTTGCCATGACCCTGTTGGGGTGCCCCCCCCCGCTGAGGGTGAACCACAACAGGACTGGGGTGAGGAAGGCGCTTGAGCACCCCCATCCCAATGGGGATCCCAGAGGGGCTCCCCATCCCTCTGGGGCTGCATCTGCTGTTTTCAGGGGGC
>NW_010201672.1:0-2357 GCF_000695765.1 Mesitornis unicolor
TATGTATCATTAATTATAGATATTATTCTATATTATGTTATATATCATATATTTTGGAAGCCACATCTCCACACACAGAGCGTTAAGAGCAGAGCTCGGTCACGCTCAGGCTGGGAGAAGTCATCCAGATGGAGGATTTGGGGTTGTTTCCTGTCATTTAAACAAATCTCGGTGTCTCGGTGCTGTCAGATGAGGGCTGGGGGTGCTGTTGTTCACGAATCGGCCTCATCCCCTCTGCTCTTCCTCCTCCTTGGCTGCTCCATCCTCTTCCCCCATCCCGGGGGCCGTTCCCATGCCAAATTCCCAATGTATTTTCGGTTCCGGAGGTGCTGGGCTCCCTCGGTTCCTCTCCCTCCCCTTTCAGAGCGCGGTCCCTGGTGGCTTAGCGATTTCGCGCTGTGTTTTTTCCAAATCGGGTCATTACAGCCCCATTCAGCTCGAAATATCCCAGCTCCGGCTTTCAAACCCGCTGAATTATTCATCTCCGCTCGCAGCGGCTCGGGGGCTGAAAACACCCAGTGATGGGTGGTGATGGGTGTCAGAGAGCACCAGTAGGAGGGTCCGAAGCCCCCGCGTCCCTTTTCGGCCACCCAGGCCCATTTGTGTCCTTTTTGGGTGCTGCCTGGTGCCGATTTGGGCTGGATTTGGATAAATCCCCGATTTGGGACCTCTGCAGCGTCCCCTGCCTGTGTCCAGCAATGGTTTCCTTCCTGCTGTGAGGCCCGGGGTGGCTGGGAGCTCCTCTCTGCTGGTGCCTCAGTTTCCCCAGCTGTAAAATGGGCAGAAAACTCCCCAATTCTTCCCAATAATCGCTCTGTCCCCTCTGCAGGTACCGGGGCTGGCTGGTCCGCAGGGTCTGCGGTTTCCTCGCGGTCTGGAGCTGGAAGATCCCCGCTGACACCCCCAGAGATCTCCCCGCCAGGATCTGCAGCAGCTGGAGGTGAGTGGGAGCAGCCGGGGCTGCCATCGCCCTGGCAGGACCTGCAGGGTCCTATTTGGGCACGGGGACGAGGGATGCGTTCATCTGCCATAAAGAAATGTGCCGGTTGCTGCTGCGCCCTTCCCTAAAACTCACCCTGGGGAAGGGGCTTTGCAGCCACAGCCCCCAAAGCTCAGCACCCCGAAAGGGGCCGGTGCCCCCGTTTTGGGCAGTCGGATCTCCCATCTCCAGGCCTTGTCCCTGGATACCATCGAGGCTCTCGTGGCCTCATCTCACCCCGAGCACGTGGCGCCTTGTCAGGCAGCTGCTGCCGAACTCGTTACCGTCGCTAATTACACAGCGCATTGTAATTAAGGCAGGATGCTCGTTAACCCGCCTCTGCCTCCTTTGCCCACATCAAAGGTTGCGCGGAGTTGCTGCCAGCCGCCCCCGTGGCCCTGAGGGGGACAGCGAAGCCCCCAGCCGCTGGAAGGAGGAGGCGCTGCGAGTCCTTGCCGAGATCCAGGCCCCGCTCTCCTGGCTCTTGCTGAGGTCTGAGCCCCCAAACGGGGGTGGGTGTGGGTCCCACCTCCTCCCAGTTGATAACTGGGGCTTTCCCAGTCCCCTCCTCCACTCCAGGTCCCCTCACCCTCTTTAATTTCTGTGTTGAGCCCCTTTGGATGGGATTTGAGTGGTGCCTTGCTCCCACGAGCTGTCTTTTTTTGGGGATGCACGGGGATCCGTTGTGGTGCGTGCATGGATCTTTTGGGGGTGTGCATGGATCCTTTGGGGTTGCACGTGCAGAGATCCCAGGGCTATTTGGTTTATTTCCCCCAAATTCCTTTCGGGGAGCTCAAATCTGACACCGGAGCGGAGAAGGGAGGGAAAAAACAAACCCCAAAACCCCCGTGAGGAGGGAAATCGAAGCACAGCAAAAGGGAACTTTTCCTTTCTCCCTCCCTCCCTCCTCTTTTCTTTTTCCCCTCCTGTCATTGAGAAATTGGCAATTAGCGGTTTTGTTGCAGCCTAATTGCTCATCTGATTGAGCTGCAATAAAAGAACCCTCTGAGCAGCCCGAGGTATTTAAAGGGAAGAAATTACCCAGGGGATGAAAGCGCTCGGCTCCTTCCCGTAACCAGGGGGAGATGGAGGGGAAATTGCCTTCAGCTTCTGTTGCGGGGGGGAAAAAGGGGGTGGTCTTGTCCCATCCAGCCTTGAACGTTTTAACTTAATTCATAATAAAGCTGTTTATTTGCTTTACGGGAGCACAGCAGCGACATTTCGAGGCGAGCTCTCACGCAAACCCCATTGCTGCCTGGCTGGAGAAACTGAGGCAGGGATCAGCGGCCCGGATGGGGTCTGGGGGTGGGTTTTGGGGTGCATCGAGGGAGTTTTGGGGTGCACCCAGGGTGCTCACATCCTCCTTTTTCTGCAGGCT
>NW_010201672.1:2563-3872 GCF_000695765.1 Mesitornis unicolor
TGGGGGCCACTCCTCGCCGTCCTCCTCTTCTCGCAGGGGCTGGGGGCACCGCGGGTGACGGTGGGCGCCCAGGGCTGCAGCGCCCTGCTCCGGTAAGGCAGGGGGAGCCCAGGCCCCTGAGTGCTTAAGGGGGAAGATTGTGAAGCCCCCCTGAGCTGTGGGGGGTCCCCAACATCCTGAGGGAGTCCCCAGCCCCTGGGTGGTCCCCAACGTCCCGTGGGGGTCCCCAAGGCCCTGGAGGGGTGCCCAGTATCCTGGGGGTTCCACAAAATCCCAGGGAATCCCAAGGCCCTGAGGGGGTTCCCCAAATCACCAGGGGGTCTCCCACATCTTGGGGGAGTCCCCAGCCACTGAGGGTGTCTCCAGCCCCTGGGTGGTCCCCAACGTCCCGTGGGGGTCCCCAAGGCCCTGGAGGGGTCCCCTGCCACTGGGGGGGTCTGCAAATTACCAGGGGGGTCCCCAGCCCCTGGGTGGTCCCAAACATCCTGGGAGGGTCTCCAAGGACCTGGGGGGGTCCCCAACATCCCGGGGGATGTCCCAGGCCCCTGGAGGGGACCCCAGCCCCTGGGGATGTTCCCAAATCACTGGGGGGGGTCCCGCGCCCCTCAAACATCCTGGGTGGTCCCCAAATCACCGGGGGGGTCCCCAGTCCCTTGGGGGGGTCCTCAACATCCACGTGGGCACCCATGGTGGTTTATTTTCCCCCCCAGAACCGTGCTCCGCCGCCTGGGAGCCATTTTCCTGCCTTCGAGGATGGAGCAGACGCCGGGTGATGGGGATGAGAGGCTCCCAGACGCTGTCCTGGCCACGGTAGGTCCAACGCCGGGTGTTGGGAGGGATTAAACACCCCCCCAAGCCCCAGAAACGCTCAGCAAAGGCACCTTAGGGGTGTCTGGACCCAGCCTGGATGCTGGCAGCTTCCATGCGCACTGGGTGCCACCAGTAGCCCCAGTCTCCCCGTCTTCCCCCAGTACGTGGAGGAGGTGCTGAGGAGCCGCCAGCCCCTGCTCATCTTCCTGGAGGAGCCCGCGGCCCCGCTGCGCCTGTCCCCTGCTGCCCGGCGGTGGCTGGCCCTGGTTTACCAAGCGCTGCGGGATGGTGCCATCCCCGACGTCCTCCTGGTGCCTGTGGGCATCGCCTATGACGTGGTCCCTGGTGGTTTGCACCAGGAAGAATCGGTGAGTGGCGTTACTGGTACAGCACCCAAATCACCAGGGGCAACCCTGGGGTGCATCCCCTTGCCTCCTGTCATGGTTTAGGGCTGGGCTGGCCACTAAACCCTGGCCAGACGCTCTCTGTGACCCCCTTT
>NW_010201673.1:0-2663 GCF_000695765.1 Mesitornis unicolor
CCCTTCCAACTCCTAATGTTCTGTGATTCTTCTTATAACTGCACTCACTGATGCTTCCTGATTCAACAACACAAGAGAAAGCACCAACACATGCCAAGAACCATCAATGTAATAAGTCTTCAACACAGACAGGTATTCCCAGCATACCAGAACAATATTCTTTCCCCCAGAAATTGCCACAAATCCTCCATCACACCCACATGCTGTTCCCCACCTATGCCTTTTACAAGCCAGTGACACTCTGCAGCTCTCACACTGGCAGCGTCACAGCATTTGCACTGCAAACACTGAGGGCTCATGTTTGCTCTGGAACTGCTCCTAGTAATTGGGGGTTTGGCTTTGTTGGGTTGTTTTGCTTGGAAAGTGGATAGAGAAAGCATCAGTTTTTCCTCTAACAGTCTTTGGGCCAAGAGCTAATTCTCAGCAATCAAAAACAAAATCCAAACCTCATTTTGTCTATAAACAGCTAATAGTCTTGGAGCTGTCTATATAACTAGCACACAGCTGATTTTTCAGAAAATAAAGGGCACACCTGCAATAAGACATGACAAATAACAAGTTAGTTTTTTTAAAAAATAATTTTTACAAATTCATTCACTTTATAAAAGCTTACATGTTTCCTGAAACTTTTTTTTAAAGAAACAGAACAGAACATTGCCACGTCTCATAAACTCCAACATAAGGATTCATCTTACATGAAACAGAAAAAAACCAGCAATATTGTACCCTTTGGCTTCAAGAGGAAGAATTCATTGTATTTCCAGAGGCTGGAGATCATGCTGCACATCCACAAGGGACATGGTTAGCCAGCAGTAAGTAAATAGGTAAATATTCAAGTAGAAAAGGCTCTGAGCAGAATCAAGTTTCCCGCCGATGCCACTGCCGTTAATGTTCTACCACAAATACACGGTTGTTAGAGGACAGAGGCAATCAACTCAAGAAAATAACTGAGAAAGACCGGATATTTAGCTGTGAAGAGATAATACAGCCTTTATTCGTGTTAGCTAAACACTGCTAACAGTGTTGTGAAGTTCAAGATAGATGCTGCTCTGAGTTCAGCAATCAGTAGGAAGATTACGTCTGCATTAACACCAAGCACGTTACCTGCAGTGTGAGTGCTCTGCTCTGCTGGTGCTATATGCTGGCAAGGCAGGTCGGCAGGAAGCAAACAAACTTTCTTTGCCAGCCCAGATGTGGGAAAAGGAGGAGAGAAGACAGAAGACTTGGCACTTGACATCAGACACACTGGATCATTTTTGTTTCAAAGTGAACACCAAGCACTGGGAGTCCCAGAAAAGGAGATCCCTGCTCTCTTCTACTGCTTTTTCCCAAGGACTAGTGTGGCAGGCAGGGACACCCCATAAGGAAGACAAGTTCCAGTTCTAAGCTGGCATTCAAAGCTCTTCAAATAGTCTTTACAGGAAAGTACATAAAACCAGGGCAGCTCCTCAGCTTGTTCAATTGAACATTGCTGGCAATTTCCTCCTGCCTTACCAGTCCCTCAACAAAGGGACTTACACTTGTGTGCAAAGCAAGTTGCATCAGAGACAACAACCGAAGTCAGTGTGCTTCTGCTGGGCTCATCCCACTGGTTATTGAACAGCTCAGGTGGCATCCAGGAACACTCAACACATCACAAGCACCTTGTCTGCCGCAGCTCAGCAAGGACACGTCAGCAGAAATGCTGCTGGGGAGACTCCTCTCACACCCCGAGAGCAGCAGGGCTACCAGTCCACCAGGCGCTTCACCTGCCCTCAGAGTGCAGCCATGCTTGCCTGCAGAGAAACACCCCTCTGTCTGTCCTAGTGGTGAGCTAGACACGTCAGTGTCCTTGAAGTACTGCAAGGGCAAAACTATATTATGCAGAAATAGCCACTTGCTGAATCAGTCAATAAAACGTTCTAATGGGTACACAAATCTTCAAAGGCAAAAATTTGGTTTTTGTGGAGTTGTTCGTGTACCCGATTCCCGAATGGCAGAGATGGTGAAGAAATGTTCCTAGTCACTCTCTTCTTTAAGAAAAGAATCCAGAAACCTCAGACAAAACTGGGTGGTGGCAGTTGCACATCTAACAGGAGAAAGCACTTTTCTGCAAACCATTAAAGCATGGGACTTGCTGACACAGGATGCTGAGGATGTCACAGGTATTCATGGGCTGCAGAAGTGGCTGGTGTTTTCGTTCCCTGAGTTTGTCCATAAATGACTATTACACAAAATATCAATTGTGGTGAAAATTTTCTGACCTGCAAACAGCCAGCAGAGTGTCCTAGTAAAGTGCTGTTACACATTAATGCTGGGAAGATGAGGGTATCTGCCATTAGCTGCTCCAGCAGGAGACAGCAGTGCTGATGCACCCTGGCCATTCCTCGGCATGAACAGAGACTGCTTTCTCATCAGCAGGAAAAAAAGTACACGGAGTCTTCCACAAAAAAGCAGCATTTGCTGCATTTTCACCAAGGACAGTCCTATGAACTGGACTTGGCACTCCAACAGTCAAGTGTCAGGCTTCTTCCCACAGCTACCACTGCCATCAGACCCATCACTTGGGTGCTGAACTCAACTTGGACCTCCCTTTGAGTCCTCGGATTCTAGCTGTCTATGTAATACAAAGATTTTCCTTTCCAAGAAGCAGCTGAACCTCTCTATGACAGTCACGCACCTTG
>NW_010201673.1:2694-7549 GCF_000695765.1 Mesitornis unicolor
AGCAGGAACCCTCCTGGGCTGCTGTTACCTACGCACACTCATCCAGCAGAGCCACTGCTTCAGTCAGTCGCCCTCTCTGGGCACCCTTTCACCAGTGCTCCCCTCTCTTGTAAAAGAAGAAAACAACTGGTGTGAGCTTTGTGGAGGACCATCTCTCTGTCACGCAACCTTGGGATGCTGAACAAGAAAGGTGTTGACTGCTGCCAATGTGGCTCCCAATCCTGTTCTGTCACTTCTTTATTAAATTAGCCAACAGAAATCCACTGTCCTGAGCTCAAGCCCTCAGCTGCAAGGTCTCCTCAGCTGCTTCAGTGTCCACTCTGCGCAAAGGCTAAAAATCCTGCGATGATCTCATCTCATCTGGAGTACCACAGGTATAAGTTCACAGGAATGGGACAAGAGCTTTATCTTTGTTGATCAAGATCCTTGATCTTGAAATCAACCTCATACAAATAAAAATTCATGGCCTTATGTTGTTCTCAAATAGCCCCGCCACCATGCACCTACACAGATAAAATACGAAACCAGAACATCAGACCACCCAATCCCCTTTCAAAGGAGAAACTTCTTTCTGGTAAAGCACTCACTCACACTGCTTGCTTAATACATGTGATAGACAGTGATTTCTTCTTCAGCTGAGCCAGCAAATTCTCTGCAGCACTTGAAACCTCCTTAACCAGTGGGCTACAACTGTAGGGGGGATGCATGGAGTTCAACCATCTTCTCCTCATCCCAGGAATTCACCTCCAGTCTCTTGAGGAATGGACATGATGATCTCACCCCCATAACCTTTTCTGGGACCAGGGGGAGAAGCTTTACCTCACTACTCTGAATCTGCAAGATACACTTAGAGGAAAAAAATGGTTTGCAAATATTAACAAGTACAGAGAGGATTTCCAGACACCACAGCTCCCTGGAGAAGCCTCTCTGTGGCTGGTGATGTATTGGTTTTGCCCAGGAGCAATGTACAGGACACATGGACAGTTTGACCTTTCTGCAAATGCTATTAAAACAACAAACAGAGCCAAGGCAGCTGGGTGATGCTAATCTCCGAGATGATGGTTAACCCATTCTCTGTCTCACAGAGATGGAAGGGCCATATGGACAGGTGTGTGAGACACTTGGTTACCTCTCAGCTAAGGATCCATCCTAGCAGTTGGTATAAAGGTATAATTCATGCCTTCCTGTGAGCTAAGGAGGTGCTGACTGTGCTATGCAAAACACCTTTCCTGAAAAGCCACTGTGCACTGGAAAAAGAGGAAATCCATGCCCTGAGTAAAGGCACCTCTTGGCTGTCAGACCACTGAGGGGGCCACAGTTGAAGTTTTGGATCCAGGGAGTCGACACTCCCTCTCCGTAAAGAAGAGGTCTGAATGTCCAAGAATTCCAGGGTCTCATACAAAATATCAGAAATATCCTCTCCCTTTCTCAACATGAATGTGAAAAGCCTCAGATTTCTACAAGACAGAAAACCAAAGAATATTTTGAGCAGCCAAGAGCCCTGAACTGTGGGATAACGTGCAACCGAAGGGCACACGTCCCCTGCATATGAGGCACAGCTCAGTGCAAGGAGCAAACAACACAAGGAACAGCATTTGAAGCAAACTTGGAAGCAGATGCTGTCTGAGAGGTGCTTGTGTTCAGCTTGTACAACTGTTCTCAGAAAGATGAAGTTACTGGTGGTGGGGGTGAAATACTCCCCTCTGGCCAAAGCTGTCTCTGAGTCAGAAGCCCACAGCAGCAACCTGGTGTAGGACAACAGAAAATGGGGAGGGGCGAGAGGCAGGGAACAGCTATGCTTATGGGAGACAGTGGAAAATATCCTGAAAAATGCTTTTAGAGAAAAATTTCTGTATCTTCACAAAGTATGCAGCAGAAGCTCCTTAGTTTTTAATTTAGCCAGCTCAAGACAACCACTTCATAAGAAAACATCACAATCCCACATACTCTAAGCATGCACTTTTTCCCATTTACTCGTGAAAATGTAACCATTATAGCTATTACTCTAAATCAGCAGTTTCCCACATCAGTGAGTTGCTAGAATTAGTTAAGTGAACTGCAGAACCACATCAGAACTGGAAGCAAGTTTCTTCAGCTCAACATTCACGAAGCTGTTGGGTGATCCAAACCGAAGCACTAACCATCTGTTAATTAAGCACCTCCAGCTCTTGAAAACCAATTAATAAATTTTTCCTCTTCTGTCTGGGGAATAACAATTGTTTTCTGCAGTGATATACAAAGCCACTGCACTCAGCGAGACTGTCCCATTTTCTACTCTGCCGCTTTAAAGCAAAAGCAGGAAGTCGGAACAGAAAAGTTCCTAGGGAAAAGCTCCGCTGAAACACAGCAACTCAAACTCATTCAGACTTCCCTCCACTCAAATAACTCCTTGCTCAGAAGAGAGAGAGCCTTTCCTCCCTCCCCTTCACCCTGTTACACAACCCCTGCGGGTGTTCCCAAAATACCTTGACTGCAGGGGCAGTATATTCCATAGCAAAAAGCTAAAGGAGAACAACCGCCACCACGGCACATAGAGTATCAGAGCAGGTCCAAGTTAGGAGGTGTGGTTTGCAATGCTCCCCATGCATCTCATCCCCTTTCCAACATAGGCTACTGAAGGCAGCACATGAAAACCTGCCATTAAGCTCCCAAGGTAAATTCCTTGTATCCTGCCTCGTGCACAGCTATGAAGGAGAAGGTCCTGGTTTTGAGCTGCCCTAGGCAAGAGGGGAGGGCATGGTAAGACAGCAGATGATGCCTCATCTCATGCTAAACTTACCTTCCCTGAGAAACCCTATCTGTGCCTGTAGGTAGCTCGCTGCCTACTTCACATCTGATTTCAACAAGGGCAGGGCTGGAAACTACCCCTGTGAATCCCGCCTCAAGTTTAATTTCACTTTTACATAGCTGGCAACCTGCTTCACAAAGAGCAGCATAGAGAGCAGCATAGAGAGCCTAGGGGGAAAAAAAAAGGAAAGGACAAGATGACGCTGCAAGAGGCATCTTTCCAAAGCATGGTAAAACACACCTGGGGGGGTGCATACCGCAGGACTTTCTCACTAAAGCAGATAGAGATGCCACCCCCTATCTTGCCACTGGCCAAAGGACTTCTCTATCCTACAGCACCACCAAAAGGAAGCAAAGCCACCCATGCTCACTGACAGCTGGAGATGCTGATGGGGATCTGTCACTCAGCAGCAGCTCCAGGGCCTCCAGGCAGCGGGAAGCTGCCCTCAGATGTGTCAGCTCCCACTAGTTAGGCCTGAGAACTTCTTGGAAGCTGACAAAAAAAGAAAATGATAGTTTTTTTTAAAAGCATGTTGAGACACTGGCAGGCGAGCTCTTTGCCACCTAGAATCACTGAATCATTACCATTGGAAGGGACCTCCAAGGTCATCCAGTCCAACTGTCAACCTACCACCACCATGCCCACCACCACCACCTCCCTGGGGTGGAGTCACGGTAGGATTTTATCCCCTTTGCTCACCCCTGCCCCAGATGCCTCGTCATGTCAGCCCTCAAGGATAATATTTGCCCAGCAAACAAGCTTTGCCATTCAGGTCATAAGTGGACAAGCCCAGTCTCTACAGAGAACAAAATCTACTCTTCCACTGATTCCCACTGAGAAGACTCCAGCTGGTATCTGAACAGCAGAGACCTCATCGACCTGCAAACAGAGGAGCTACAAAGAGCCCCATCCTCCCAGCAGCAAGCGATGATGGGAACTGCAGAAAGCAAAGGTAAAGGCGGGTCTTTCCCCATGTGTTTTAAGACTGTTATTTCAAACTACATGGACATGAAGACTGCTACAAGCTATCACACTTGTCTTTAACACAGGTTTAACAGAGCCAGCAAGCTCCTCCAAGCATCTGGGAGGGCTCTGTGCTGCTGGAGGGCAGCTCTGCTCCTCTCAGACCACGACACACCTCTCCCCTCCTCACAGGCTCAGCCCCAGGACCATGCAATCCTTGGGGCAGGCTCTAGCTGTGCAGCTGAGGCAAATAAACCCAAACAAACCCAGACCAAGTTACCTGCCTCTAAGCAGGAGAGTTTACTCACCATTTTGTTTACTGTTGCTTCAGAGGTGATGCTTAACACTGAACCATGGTCTCAGCTGGGATGCTGCTAGAACAGCACAAGAAGGGAGCAAACAGCTCTTCTGCACCTTGTAGCCTGTCCTGACTCTAATCTCCTGGCATCCTTTATAAAGCTTCTCTTAGCACTGACCAGAACAAAAAAGCTTATCAAACACAACAAAAGTAAATAGCATTTTGAAACCACAGTAATGAATCCTTAGCGTTTCATAGATAAAGGTCAGGAAACGCAAAAAGTTATGGTTCCCATAGTAATGCTAATCCAACCATACTGCACATCCTGTGTGTTTAGTGGTACATGTTGAAAAGGAAAAGGCTTCATCCACCAATGCGAAAAAGGTTTTTGATTTAGTAAAGACACTTGAATACCACCCCCTACGTGCAACATCGTTGTTCAGAGAAGTGGATTTTCAGATGAAATTGGATTAAGCCAATCTAAGCATCATTACAGCTCCCCATATCTAGGGCAACAGCAAGAGCTCTCAAGCATGATTACAGATGAATGTTATTTGTCCAGCCTGATAGAGGAAAGGGACCCAGGCGTCAGAACAGGTTGAGTCACCAAATCACAGCCGGCACCAATTCTGCACTTGGATGCAGCAGGGAGGCGATAAGGAGAAAGGGGAGAGAATAACCAACCAACCCACACACAGCCATAACTAGTAACTGTTAATTTCTGTAAATGCTCCTTTCTTTGATACTGACAGCCTGAAATATCCCCTGCCTGGTATAGAATCATAGGATCATAGAATGGTTTGAGT
>NW_010201674.1:0-7477 GCF_000695765.1 Mesitornis unicolor
CCCACTCCTCACATTCTGGGATTCTGTGAAACCCCACATTGGGTCTCTGAGAACCTCTGGTGGTACCAGACTGGAGGCAGCAGTAGCACAGCTGAACACCACAGCGCTGCCAGATGGACTTGGATTGAACAGAAGGAGACATTTCCACGTCGGCAAGGAACTGAGAAGTGCAGATCTCTACACTTTAAGTTACCAGCATGGTAAAAAGGCTTTTCTCTTGAAGTTGGTTGTCTTCCCCATGGAGGGTTCCTCCTCTGCAGCACAGAGCAGACAACCTTTCCTCTGGTATTTGTCTCATCAGCATCAACAACAGTCTGGAAAGCCAAATTTGCTCTTGCTTCTCTGCTTATTTGCTACCAGATGCACTACGTCAAAGTTTGAACTGCAAGAATAAAACTCATCCTAATCTCACTCGGTTTTGATAAAATTCGGTGGTGGAGGTGGTGGGGACACCACCATCATAAAATTAAGATCACTGAGATTTACACTCCCTCTCGATCACAACTTCAAGCATTTTGCACTGCATCTCAAGACCAACACCCTCAGCAGATACATCGTGTTCCCGGTGCCCACGTATCCGCCAGCGACCGATTCCCATCCGATCCTAAAAAGCACAGCACCATCAGGATGCTGCAGAGCTGCATGGGATTTTGTTTTGGGGAGGGGTGAGCACAGAGGGAAGCAAACTTTATTCTGCTTGGTCGTATGGCGTGAGGGTGTAAATCCTGCAGGACCAAGGAGGTGATCATCCCCCTGGACTTGGCACTGGTGAGGCCGCACCTCGAGTGCTGTGTTCAGTTCTGGGCCCCTCACTATAAGAAGGATGTTGAGATTGTGGAGCGTGTTCAGAGCAGAGCCACAAGGATGGGGAGGGCTCTGGAGAACAAGCCTGATGAGGAGCGGCTGAGGGAACTGGGCTTGTTTAGCCTGGAGAAGAGAAGGCTGAGGGGAGACCTCAGCACCACCTCCAACTGCCTCAAGGGAACTTGTGGAGAGGTGGGTGCTGGTCTCTTCTCCCAGGTGATGGGGGATAGAACAAGGGGAAACGGCACCAAGCTGTGCCAAGGGAGGTTCAGGTTAGAGAGAAGGAGGAAGTTCTTTACTGAGAGGGTCGTCAGAAGCTGGCACAGGCTGCCCAGGGAGGTGGTGGAGTCACCATCCCTGGATGTGTTTAAAGAGCGGGTAGATGAGGTACTTAGGGATATGGTTTAGTGGGGAGACAGGAGCGGTTGGACGTGATGATCTCAGAGGTCTTTTCCAACCGAGCGATTCTGTGTGTGTGTGATTCTGTGACCAGAATGGGGAGAGGTGATAAAGTGGTCATCAGCCCCATCAATCCCATCTTCTACACCTATTTATGCTCAGCTGAAGGACAGGGTTTAAACTTCAGACTCAGCTCTACACTTTGGGCATGCAACTGTTAGAGGATAAAGTCTTGGTCGTCCACAACCTCTTCTATTTTCTTTCTTTCCTGTTATGGATGAAAAAAGAAACCAGAAAGGCAAAAAATCACTGGGTCATTAAGGTTGGAAAAGACCTCAAAGATCATCAAGTCCCACCAGAAGATCAAGTCCAACCATAAGATCATCAAGCCCAACCACCCAAATGTTGTGATGAAGCAGCTGCCGTTGACTCCTACACAAGCAGTGAGTACAGATGGGTTTTATTCTGATGCCACACAGCTTAGAGGGATTTGAAGGAGCATTGTAGCCATATGTGAGGGCTTTGAAGCCCTCATAGCAGTGAGCAAGAAGCTGCAGGGGTTGAACACAGCTCCTCTCATGATCACTGACTCGGAAAAATGTGTCCGAGTCACTTACACACGTGAAGGGCAACATCAATCTGAGAGCACAAAACTCGCTGAGATGCCCCAAAGGGCACTGGGAAGTGTCTTACACCACTCTGGCTGATACAGTATTTGATGTGGATAGACACCCTGGGAAAAGAGAAGATGTGCTTGCCACAAAAAGAGGAGTGGGGCCAGAGTTTAAGCTATTTAAGTGATGTAAAAATATTGAATCCGGCTTTCTAGAGATGCTAAGGTGTCCTGGTTTGAGCTAAATGGAACTAATTCTCTATTCAGTGATTTCACTTTCCAGCTCAGTCCATTCTCAGTGGCTGAACTTGCTGAAACCAGCAGCATGGTTTAGAAATAGTGTGCACTGCTACAGGTGATAGTGCTGGGATGTGATGGAAACATGGCAAGGCCACTGGCTCACCATGGCTGCCGTGGCTGGACCTACAGGAGGAGCAGACCCAACCCTGCCCAACCAGGGATTGCATCCCACACACCCACACTCAGTGCAAAGCCCAGGGATCCCCAGGGGCTCCACCCTTCCACCTTGGACCCTTCCTTCCCTCTCCATCCCTGCAATGGCCCAAGGCCCAGCAGACAACAGCTCCCCCTCCCCAGGGCTGATAGCCAAGCCGAATGGAAACTTGGCTCCACACTGGGACTTTGCCAGTGCTCCCAGAGCCTCTGGGGACATCATCGTCACTGGGGGAGGATTTTAGATTGGTTTTGTATCTGTATCTGTACATGTCTGTGTATATTTCATTACTTCCTATTTCCATCACTATCCTGCAGTATCAATGTTATTGTTTCATTCCATCTGTTCATTTTCTAAGTCTCTCTCCCTTCTTCTCTTTTCTCTTCCCTTCTGGGGAGGGCAGAGTGGTTCACAGAGAGCGTCTGCCCAGGGTTTAGTGGCCAGCCCAGCCCTAAACCACGACATAACATCTTAGCTGCAAGATCATTCTCCTACAGACACAAAATTCAACATTTGTTTTCTGGCGTCCGTGTGTATTTGTAAAGCTTTACATACAATTGTATAAATAAGTCTCAGGACCTTCTGACCTGTAGAGACAGAGCTGCTGTCTCAAAATGCCTTGCAGATTCCTATCTGTGCTACCAAGACGCTGGACCAGAGGTAATAAATGATCTAAAAGGATCTAAACCGATCTTGTTAGATCCTAAAAACTGATCTCAACTGGTAGGACGCACCCATGGACCCAGATCCCTGTGGGATTTGACGTGACCCAAGAGCCACAGCCCCATCTGGGGGTCCACGTACGTACCCGTCCAGGATGGACTCTCTGCAGCAGTACAGGTTGTCAAACTTCTGCTTGGTAACCGAGTCGTTGACATTCATGGCTGGGACGCAGAGCTTCCCCGCTTTGGACAACTGGTACAGCCTGTTGGGAATACAGGAACAGATGATGGATGGAAAAACATCTCCCTACGCTCTGCTGTTGCGCCGTGCTCTCCAGGGCTGGTTTTGATGGAGCAAACAGCACCCATTTGGAGGGTCAAAAATAACCTTTTAATAGGAATTCCTCATTTAATGAAGAGAAATGTCTCCCTTTCACATCTTCATTTGTACTCATTTTCCTCCCCTACTGAAGAACTACCAGGTTGGCAAGGGGTATTTCAATTAAAATGTCAAATAGCAGAATAAATGGTGCTTTAAACTCCACGTGCCTCATCACTGTTGGTATGAAGACCATCTTCTGATGTCCTCAAAAGGAGAAAACCCCCAAATCCTGCGTCCCATAACAAGATGTAGATTCTGTAATTGCTCCTCTGATACCTCAAGCTCTCAAGTGATACAAGAAGCAATATAAGCAAGGTGAAGAAGACACCAACCTCACCTCCTACTTCTGAGAGCAGGCTGAGCTCCTGGCAGCAGCAAAACCACAAAAAATCAATCTAAATGCAACGCTACCACTATGAAATGAATCTGAAAAGCATCTCCCTCCTTGGGAAGGAGAAGCTGCTCCCTTGGACACCTCCAGGTCTCCCTCCAGGCTTCTCTATGTCAGCTGGGGACCTTCAGCCCCCAAATTATCTGTCCCTGCATGCACACACTGATGCCACCAACCTCGGAAAACAACCTCACTCGTGGCACAGGATCACAGGGAACAGTTTCTAACATTGCTTTGCTTTTGCACATCTCTTTTGCCCATATGGGGAACAATTCCTGATGCTAAAATATTCTCAGGGCCTTTTCTTGACCCCACTGGCTGCAAACCTGAGATTTCATTTCCCTGTTTCCTCCCTGCACCTCTGGCCAAGCTCTCAGCCAGCTCCAGAGCTGCAAAAAATAAAGAAAAAAGCAGAGTCTGCTGCTCTTCTCCTCAGTCCCCTGCTTTTGGTCAGCTGTGTTACGATTAATGCCACTGGAAAGGCACCTTTGATAGCTCCCCTGACCCTGGGAGCCACCTCTCCCACCCCAATTCTGCTGCAGAGTGATGGATGTCACTGCTGCACCTCCATGGTTCTCCCTTTCTGGACTCCCACCCCAAGCAAAGACTCATTTCCTCTTCCAAATCTCACTTCTTCTCATAGATTTACTTTGGGGCTACGCTTTTATCTCCCAAAGCTCATCTTGTGCAACACCCTCAGCCCTTCCTTCCTCCATCGGCAAAACGAGATGAGATAACCACAACCCCTGGAGAACCAAGACCTTTCTCCATCCATGCAATAGTCCGTAGGTGTCTCCACTCCTCGTCTGAAATTCGAAGCAGTACTTCCAAGTATTGCTTTCACTACACAAGAGACTTAAAACAGCTTGGCCTATGGAAAAGCCAAGCCCACGCTGCTGAAAAGCACAGACCTCATATCAGGAGGCTCAACATCCAGCTGAGGCTGTGGCCATCCTGGTTTCGCTGGAATAGAACCATAAGATTGGTTTTCTGTTCAGGAAATCTGCATTTCTGAGCCTGCAATCCTTGATTTGATGGAAAACAGAGCTTTGCTTTAGTTGAGGTGTGCAGTGATCAAGGTCTGCAGCAGGTTTGAGACAGCCAGGAGCAGAAGCTGGGGGGAGCAAAATCCAGGGGCTTTCAGGGCAGCTGACCACGCTGGCCAACAGGGTTATTCCATCCCATAAATGTCACACTCACTATAAATTGGGGAGTTTACTGAGGATGCCCTCTCTTTTTTCCTCGATGGTTTCTATCCCCAGAGGGTTTTGTCTGTCATTCCACTCCCAAGGCCTCCTACTGCCCCATTTCCGCTGCAGCTGTTGAGTTCACAGTGTTTATTATCTAATATTCACTGCTGGGCACGCATGGCTTGCGACTTCTGTGTGAGCTGAGTATAACTTTGTGTGTCTTATTATCATTGTTCCCATTATTATTACAACTTATCATTATTATTGTTACTAAATTTAGTTTACCTCAATCATTAAACTGTTTTTACCTCAACCCACAAGTGCTCTGAACTTTCTCCTCCGATTTTCTCCCCATATCACCAGCGAGCAGCAGGGTGGTGTTTAGGTGTTAAACCATGACAGTGGCACCTTACAGCCTGGGGACCTTCTGCTACCAATGCCCTGAGGCTGAAGATGCTTTTGTCCAAACATCTCCATGCTCATAGTCCGGTCTTTCCCATTACCTGTGGACACCAGTCACGCTCTCCTCTACTATCCCCTTGATCTTCTTAAACATGTTGGGGTATTTCTTGTAAATCCAGTGAGTGAGATCTCCTCCGTCATCCAAGATCTGTAATGAAAATAACCACAAAGTCACCGCTCCGAAAGTTGGGTGAGGGCTGCTGACCCCAAAAAGGTACAGAGGATAAACCACGCGCTCAACTCACTCCTAATCAAGCCTATGTTTTGGTGTCTCAAATACCACATCGTGACAGCTTCGGTGAGGCGACTTGTCCAATATGACTGCTAATGGAGGAGGGAGGAGAAGGAGGAGGATGGAGAAGGAGGAGGACGGAAGAGGAGGAGGAGGGTGCAGAGCCATTAATGCCAATTATAACGTAACTGCGTCATAAAACACGGCGTATTAAAAATACTGAACCTCTTTTAGACAACAACTTTGGGTCCCTGCCCGCATCATCTGGCTCTGAACCTCAAACTCCGAAGTACAAAACTCCTCTTGATCAGATCACGAGTCTCCCGAGCCACTCGTTTCCTTCTAATGACACATTTCAGGGTGGTGAAGAGAGCCAAAGAATTACTGCTTTAATTTTAAAAAAAACAACATTAAAGATGAGCAACTAACGGTGTCGTGGAAAGGACAGACATGAAAACGGTTCGGTCACAGAAATCTAAAAAACTGCAGTGAAAAGAGATGTTTGAGAGCTTGTCTGTGGTGTTATCATCACCAGTATACGGAAATACCTCGGCTTTGGACGTGAAATTCGTACCTGCTGAAAATCTAACAGTACATCCAGATACGCCTTTGCGTCCGTCGATATTATTCAGGTATTTTTGTATGTGCTATAGTGCAACCAGGATAATAAAGAAGCTTTATCTGAGGCTTATTTTTTACTTCTCTAAGTACAGAACCACATAGTTACAGAAAATCTCACTGCTCATGGCAGTCAGTGGAGTTTATGGAGACTCATTTGTGCCCAACACGCTTTCCTCATCGTGAATGTGCCCCCAGCGCCAACAACTTCGAGTCATCTCCTGCTACGCCTCAACACAGCCATACCCAAGGAGGGTGCTGAGCTCTAAATGCTTCAGAGGGACCCATAAAGAGGTGTCTGGCAATGAAGAAAAGACACAAGTAAAGGAAAAAGACCCCAAAACATGCATTTCCACAAGTCCTCCTGCCACCCAGGTGGCCCAAGCAAGGTGGGGGGTGTCACCTCCCCCATCAGACTCAGGTTCAAGGGAAATCAGGGAGCAGATTTCACTGAGTGGCAGAGGAAGTGCCAAGGACCCTGTAATATCTGAGTGGCTGAGAGCACATTGCCTCACACAATTACTATTATTGTTATTGTTATTGTTGTTATTGTTATTGTTATTGTTATTGTTTATCATCATCACTGATGTCGTGCTTAGGGACATGGTCTAGTGGCTGACTTAGGGCTGGTTTAATGGTTGGACTCAATGATCTTAAAGGTCTTTTCCAACTGAAACCATTCTATGATTCTATCATCATCATCACCATCACCATCATCATCCTCTTTGCATGCTCCCTACACCAATGTCAAAGACTTCTGACTGCATCATCATCATCATCATCACCACCATCAACATCGATGTTGTGCTCAGGGACATGGTCTAGTGGCAGACTTAGGGCTGGCTCGATGGTTGGACTCGATGATCTTCAAGGTCTTTTTCAACCAAAACCATTCTATGATTTTATCACCATCATCATCACCACCACCACCATCATCATCATCATCACCATCATCACCATCATCATCATCACCATCATCATCATCATCACCACCACCATCACCATCATCACCAACACTATCATCATCATCACCATCATCACCATCATCATCATAACCATCATCACCATCATCACCATCATCATCATCACCACCACCATCACCATCATCACCATCACTATCATCATCATCATCACCATCACCATCACCATCACCATCACCATCACCATCACTATCATCACCATTACCATCATTATCATCACCATCATCATCACCATCACCATCACCACCATCACTATCACCATCATCACCATCATCATCACCATCATCACC
>NW_010201675.1:0-3743 GCF_000695765.1 Mesitornis unicolor
GGATAAAGATGTCAAACAGGACTGGCCCCAAGACTGATATTGTATTTATCTATGTATATGTGCATGCACACATCTATGTATGCAAATACAAATGCATATAATGGTGATCTGAGTCTGGCTGGCATAGAATGAATTTTTTTCATAGCAGCCTGTCTGGTGCTGTGAAGGTGTTTTTTAATATATCAGGTTTGTGTATATACATAACCCTTAGAGATTTATAAATACTTACTTTACTCTGAAAACTCTTGTTCTCTAACTAAATTGCTTTCCTATGGCCACAAAGGAAGAAAAATAGCCCAAATAATATTTATGTTTCAATGTGGTTCTTTCAGTTGGCAATGGAGGGTTAAATAAGCCAATGTCGTACACCCAGTTGCCTTTGGGGTGCCTTATGTCCCTTCAGGGAGTCCCTGTGGGGGTCTCGCCTGGGCTTGTCCCCGTGGAGGGACTTGGCCTGAGCCTTTCTTGCTCTGTTTGGACAAAGAGGGCTCTTGGCTCCTCTTCCTCACCATGTCCAAGGCTGGCTGTGTGGCAGCTCTTGTACATTCACATAACAATTTGGTGAGTCTGTTGTTGAGGTACCACAGCCTGGGTGTTTTATTGGGTCTGGAGAGCAGATCTGATGAGGAGCGGCTGAGGAAGCTGGGGTTGTTCGGTCTGGAGAGGAGGAGGCTGAGGGGAGCCCTTATCGCCCTCTGCAACTGCCCAAAATGAGGGTGTAGTGAGGTGGGAGTCAGGCTCTTCTCCCAAGAAACAAGCGATGGGACAAGAGGAAATGGCCTAGAGCTGTGCTAAGAGCTTTAAATTGGATATTAGGAAGAATTTCTTCACTGAAGGGATTGTCAAGCACTGGAAGGGGCTGCCCAGGACAGTGGTGGAGTCCCCATCCCTGGAGGGATTTAAAAGACAAGGAGATGTGGTACTGAGGGACGCGCTTTGGCGGTGGAATTGGCAGTGATTTTTATCATCTCTCAGTTAATTTCAAGGTCTTTTCTAACCTAAACTATTCCATTCTTGCCTCCTCATCTGTTTTGCTTAAAACACCTTGCGTGCACGCACCCAGGCTCGTGGTTCCTGCTCTCCTCGTGCCGGTGGAGGGCTCTCTCTTGCCGTGGTCACCCGGGGAGCCCTGGCTGCTCCTCACCTTGCCAGCACGTATCCAAGTCAACCGAGGGAGCTTTAACCTTTATACGAGTACGCACCAGCCCTCTTCTTGTCAGATCTCATCCCTCAAAACGCTCGCCGTGCTCCTCCTTTGTGAAATGACCTTAGAAACCTTCAGAAGTACGGCGGATGCTTTGTGGCGCTTGTCCAGCCCGTTCCGCTGACTAAGGTTGTCTCATAACATCCAGAAAATAAACTGCAGAGCAGAGCTTTGGGCCTCCCTCTTGGTGGAGAGTTTTAAAGGCTCCTTTCTTGTGTATCGCAGCGGTTTTGACTCGTCGAGTAAGAGTGATTACTTCGGTCTTTCCGAGATGAGGAGGTGGAGGAAGAAGGGGAGCCATAAAGCAAGAGAGGAGGAACGAAGGGGAGGGAAATGCAAAAGTCAATGTTGGATGTGTTTAGAGCGTGATTTTGGTTGGTTTTTTTTCATAGGGGCTATAAAACTCTAATTAAATGCAGTATCTTGAGAGCACTTTTATGGGTCACAACGAAAGCGTGGCCGTGAAAGCAAATGCTATTGCTGTGGTTATGTTTTACTTCACCCATGTTGGACCAATTTACGGCTTTACTTTCAGGCTTAATTACTGCGCCATGAATCAGGGGGAGGTCCATCGACACCGGTGATGTTACCCTGGTGCCAAGCTGTAGTACCGGGGCTGTCTCCTGTTTCACAGAATCCCAGACCGTTAGGGATTGGAAGGGACCTCCAAAGCTCATCCAGTCCAATCCCCCTGCCGGAGCAGGAACACCCAGATGAGGTTACACAGGAAGGCGTCCAGGCGGGTTTTGAATGTCTGCAGAGAAGGAGACTCCACAACCTCTCTGGGCAGCCTGGGCCAGGGCTCTGTCACCCTCACTGAGAAGAAGTTTCTTCTCCAATTGAAGTGGAACCTCCTGGGTTCCAGTTTGTGTCCGTTACCCCTTGTCCTATCATTGTTTGTCACCGAGAAGAGCCTGGCTCTAGATATCTGGCTTTAGATATTTATAAACATGAATGAGGTCTCCCCTCAGTCTCCTCTTCTGCAAACTCAAGAGCCCCAGCTCCCTCAGCCGCTCCTCAGAAGGGAGATGCTCCACTCCCTTGATCATCTTTGCAGCCCTACGCTGGACTCTCTCCAGCAGTTCCTGTCCTTCTTGAAGTGAGGGGCCCAGAACTGGACACAATATTCCAGATGCGGTCTCACCAGGGCAGAGTAGAGGGGCAGGAGAACCTCTCTGCCCTACAACCACCCCCTCCTGATACAGCCCAGGATGGCATTGGCCTTCTTGGCCACAAGGGCACAGTGCTGAAGACCTGAAGCCATAGCCTCTTCTTTTAGCCACAATCAGTTCAAACCTGGCTGTTTTTCTATGCTACGGCTCTTAAATTTATCATTATGTAGGATAAAGAGTGCTGGAGAGTTGATTTTCTCCCCATCCCTTTTATACTTACAAATAACGGGGAAATCATTCCTGAACGTGGGAGTTGAGTGGTTCCTTTTGAAAATAAGCAACTGTCTGGTGAAGGAAACTCAGAACTGAAGAAAGCCTCATGTAAAGTAATGAGAGCTGTAGATGTGAGTGAGAAAGTAAAGGCTGGGTTGCAGTAGCAAATCTGGCTGCCCTTCCTGACCCTGTGTGTGCTTTAGAAATATATTCATAGAGAAATTTAGGTTGGAAAAGGCTTCTAAGATTGAGTCCAGTGTCAACACAACCCCACCATGGCCACTAAACCATGTCCCCTAGTGCCACATCCACACGGTTTTGGGACACCTCCAGGGATGGGGGCTCCACCACTGCCCTGGGCAGCCCCTGCAGTGCTTAGCCACTCTTTTAATAATGAAATTTTTCCTAATAACCAACCTAACCCTCCCCTGGTACAATTTAAGGCCATTTCCTCTCATCCTATTGCTTGTTACTGGGGAGAAAAGACCAACACCCACCTCACACATGGCCAAGCTTTGTATGGACCTGGATGGGGAGAGCCATCGCTCCTTAGTCCTTTGGGGCTGGGTGAGATATACAGCGAGATGCTCTGGGCATCTCTTAGCTTTGCCCTGGCTGCCTTTCTTCTTGAGGACAACATTCAGGTTGTTTAATGTCTTACGAGTCGCCACGACCCGATGTCGGGTCACGTCTTACAGCTTTCACGCACGCAACGCGTCCAACCGCAGCGGTGGCCATGGGATACAGGGCGAGGAGCTGGCTCCTGGCATAAACACATTGCTAGGATTTGCTGTGAAACAAAAAGGCTATTTGTTTCCAAAAAGGAGTATTTTAAAGTGTTGAAGTAGCCTTTGAAGTGTCTGAGGCAGCCACTGGATGCAGGAGGTGAAGGCCCCGACCCCGTGGGATGTTTTCTCGCTGTAAGTTGTGCGCATCCGCAGCCCTGTAAATAGAGTTTAACAGGAGGAATGTGACTTATTGTGAGTGCCACATGCCAGGATGCTGCAATTCACCCTTAGAATAATGGGAAAATAAAAGCAACTGCCAACAGGCTGTGATTTTAGTCGGTGGGATTCATTGATAATGCGTTGGTGTCGCCTGGGGCAAACCTGAAGGCAAAAATGGACCTGCTTGGTGGATGAGGGGAAGGCTGT
>NW_010201676.1:0-200 GCF_000695765.1 Mesitornis unicolor
GAGGGAAGAGGCCATGAGCCGGGCCACTGCCTGTTGAGCCTACGGAGGTTTCGGCACCTCACTGACCGACAGCACCAGTGCCCTGACCCCAACGGGCGTCCCCAGCACAGCTCTCAAGTGAAGGAGACGTCAGGGCAAGACTGAGTGGGATCGGAGGCACCTCATTCTCCCCTGACCCCTCCAAGGCGCTGCAGACCCTC
>NW_010201677.1:0-3487 GCF_000695765.1 Mesitornis unicolor
CTGGATTTATTTTCCCCATTTTCACAACAACCTCCCCAGCCTCGATGCCTCGTAGCTGAGCTGGAGTCATGATGGCCTTTCAATTTCCACCTCTTCGTCATGGGGGTCATGGCATTTCTGTAGGAAACCTCACCAGATCCAAGGTGGTACAAATGTTTTCAGGCGGTTCCTGCCAGCCACCTTTCTAGGCAGCAGATTCTTTTGCCCAATTCCTCCAGTTTGGAAGGGCCCTTGTTCAGGATTTGGCAGTTTTTGTCCATCTCATTCCTTAGGGAGCAGCTAACACATCTCCTCTATTGGATCTCTATCTTAAAAAAAAATCTCTATGATACCAAAGGGTAAAAGGACTTCTCATCCAGGAACTTCAGCTTTTGCAATGTAACAAATAGCAGCAACACCTCAGATTTCTATAGTGCTTTCTATTTTTTTTAAATTTTTTTTTAGAGTTCACCCTTCATTAAGGGAGAGAGGGGAATACATAGTTTCCCTCCCCATCTTGCAGATAAAGGTTACAAAGATTTCAGTCACTGCAAGACCACCCAGCAAGCCTGTGGGGGAGCTGGCAGATGAACAAAGCCCTCCTGATTTATTAGCAAACATCCTTCCTAGAAGATATTGCTCTTTCCTCCAGCAAAGTGGATGGACCTTTAATAGCACAGTTAATTGGTGCTTCGTTTTATTTTTCTTTTAATCAGCTCATATTGCACCCCAAAGACTTCTCATATTTTTCCTTCTTCCACCAGGTAGAGGATATTGGAAAATCTTGTTGGCCTTTGACCGCTTCAGATGTCCGATGGACCCAGCGCCGTCCACATGGCGTTGCTCTGTTGCCGGCGCTTTCCACTACTGATGGCCTTCCAGTGTGAAACAGCGAGGCATATTTTTAAAAAAACCCAATGATTTGGATGTGACGGAATGGGCATCTCCAACATTTCCTTGAGATCCTTTCACCTCCAAGGCATCAGAATGGCTTTGGAAAGCAACCAGAGCAAACAATCCCCATTCTCTCAGTCATGGCAGTCCTGGCTCTCTGCTGGGTGGCATCAGCCTATGGTGCCTCCACTCTGTTTCCAGACAGAACCCCTTGTCTGCTTGCCAAATCCTGAACTAGATTATTATTTCCATCGCTGCATCTCTAAAATTCAGTCATCTCCCTTGAAACCTATCCTAGGTGTGCAGGACTCTCCAATGTCTTTTGATGATGGCAGGCTCTTCTGTGAAGCACAGCTGAGAATTGCACCCATTACCTATCAAAGAGAAAACCCCAACGAAGCAGCAGCCACCATTATTTGTGACCTGTGGACCTTTGCACAAGATACATCCATGTGCTCAGAGCCCCCTTCCTGGGAGAAACTTCTCAGCATCTCAGGAATCCCCAAGGTAAGCAGGGTCACTGCTCTGCTAAACCACAAATAAAGAGAAAATGGAGACTGGTGCCCTGAGGGTAAGGACATCTCTTCTCTTCAGAGTGACTTGACCAGTGCACCAGTCTGCTTGACCAGATGGTAAATTGTAAAGGCATTTTTAAACATATATTACAATATAAGCACCAGTGCACAAGAACAACAGATGGAGTACTAAAATGGACCTCATAATTAGATACCAAAATATTATATGCAGCTTCTTTTCTAAGAATGGCTGACAAATAAGATCAGGTCAACCAACACATAGTACTAAAACCTGCACAGTCTTTTCCATGTGTAATGACTGTGACTTCAGAGCAAGTGCAGGGATCTTCATCTTTGGTTCATGGTGGATAACCCAAAATACATTGGGTTACTGTTGTCAGTGCTGATTTGCACTAAATACCCTAGGAATTCACTTTTGGGTGAGCTCATCAAGCAAAGAAGCAGAAAGAATTTATATGGGACTATACGTGACCAGAGAAGCAAAAAGCCACTGAGTCTGGTTCCTTGGGGTAACATTTTGGATACCCACAAATACCAACCTGATTTCCCCCCTCAGTCTCTGACTTGCTCTGAAAATACTCAATGTGAAACATCGAGGGGCGCTACAACCAAGATGCAACAAGGAAGTTGCACTCCTTTTCCCAATATAAAGAGTATTTTAAAGGAGAAGTGAACCATCCCACTCTAGTATATAATTATATAAAATATATCTGTATGTGAATAAGGTACCCAGTTATGGAATTCAGTTAGGCTGTGCCAAAAAATTAGTCCAGGAAAGGTAAATATACAATTCATCCTTTTCTGTTTCATACAGTGGCTAATTGGTCTTGCAAGCAGCGTTTTTATTGATTTGCCACCAGCCTTTTCTTTAATGGGTTTCTGCGAAGTTTGGATCTCAACTGTTTATGCTTTGAGTTAATCACTGGCGCTTATAGAGCCCAAGCTCTGGTTGATGCAAGAGGTCTTCTCTCAAGCGAGCAGCTCCATGGGCTTTAGGAAGTCCTTGCCTGGGCCAAGGTTCATGACAGACAGCCATTATGTTGCATTTGAGACAGTAGTATGTGTTGGTAAGTATGAAAAAGCTGAATATCAATATCTAATCCTTTTTTTTTGGGAGGGAAAAGAAGTCTCCACCTATCCTACGAAGTGCATCTAATCTAAATAGCAACAGCTTACAGCAACACCCAGTGCATTACTTCCACTTCTGCTGGGAAACTTGGGGGCTGCTGGAGTCCTTTTATTGAGAAGGTTTCGAGATAATAGGGCAGTGTCTGATGTGAGGCCTCCAAGTTTCACCCTTGGCTGTCTGTGAAGTAAAAAAATTGCTCTGCATAGTGAAAAAATCCCCTAACCTTCCCTAACAGCACAGCATTTGCTGTCCGGATTCAAAAAAAGAAATGGGAAATACTTTTTAAATTGAGTGCCAGGGAATAAGGCCCATGGTAGGGCTTGTTTTCAAGGGGAAGTTGACTGGCACAGCTCATATAATTATTTTTATTATTATGGCATAACTCATCCACCTACCACCCTCTTCCAGCATGTGAGTGATTTTATTCTGCTTCCAAAGATGACAAGTCCCCGTTGTCTGCATGTGGCTGGTGGTGGTTAAGCAACAAAGACACAGGCCCCTTAACCCATGAAAAGTCAAACCACCGACTCCAGTCCATGCACCATGTACATCACTTGGCTTTCAGAAATGTCAATACGCATCTCTGCCATTGGCTTAGATCATTCCATTGTATAGCAAAATCAATTTTTAAAAGAGCTCGTCAATCCATTCTTGTTGTTTTTTTCCTCAACCAGTTGGATTTGCAAAGGTAATACCAGTGCATAAAGAATAACTTAGCTCTGGTAACTCATAACTGTAACACCAAACCTCTCCTCATGGCTGTCTGCAGAACCCACGTTTTACCTTCCCCTCCCTCAATCAGTCTCCACCAAATGAAGGTCTCATGCCCCAGAAAGCCCAGGTTATACCAGAGCTTAGACCTGACAGAACTTACAGACATGTAAACCACACCAAACACATTTGTAAATCTGGCCCATGCCTGTATCCAGGTACTGTACCCCAGTCGTGT
>NW_010201677.1:3518-7182 GCF_000695765.1 Mesitornis unicolor
CTCACCTTTCCATGCCAACCAAGGGTAAAATTAGCTAAACGGGGTCAGGTGATATTTGGAAAAGGAGTGATCTGAAAGTGCTGGTAGCAGTGAGGAAGATTTCTTGCTGGCATCTGAGAAGCTCAGAGCTCACCCTTGCTGGTGTGGTAGTGAGGCTTTTGCAAGAGGTGGGAAGCTGCCAGTGCCCAACCACGACCGTCTCTGCTTCAGGAAGAGTGTTCTCCTGCAAACCTCCCTTCGCCTTGTGGGAAAGGCGATCAGGGTGAGGGACACAGCAGTAACAGCGCGTGTTGGGGAACTGCCTTGCTGCTGACCAAAGGTGCCAGGGTTGGGTTAAGCTTGCAAGGAGGAGCTGTACAAGGACTGACATGGCCATCGAGCGAACATTAGCAGTGTTTTACCACGTCTCCAACCTCCAGCTCTTTGCTTCCACCCTTCTGTGGAGGGCATGGAGCTTGGTGTGGAATGGCTGATAAAGGCAGTCAGAGTCTGGGCTCCTGGACATCACACTGGGATGTGTGTGCTCCTCCTTTTCCTCAGGGCACCATCTCCTGTCATGAACTTTTAACGAGACATATTGCTAATTCCATCTGATAATACACGTTGGGAGTGGCAATCATGTTGTAGGCTACCTCTGAATATACAGAGCCACAGACCAGAAGCTTATTTACAATGAATTACCACTTATTTGTCAATGTCTTGGGTCTCCTGTTGGCCTCAAACACTGCCGTGGGCAGCAAGAGCTGCAGTACCCCATGAAGAGCCTGGTTGCCCTTAGATCTTTGTACCATCAAAGGTGGGACTTGGCCAGGGTGACACGAGCCACAGCAGGTAGGATCCTCCTGGTAGTGCTGGGGACCTGGCATGGAAACATGTGGAGGAGAGGAGATCCGACCTACAAGGAGAGCAGTGATGGAAGGAGGCTGATGATGCTCGATATCCCGGCAAAATACAAACACTCCATCACCTGCTAATGACCCAGCTCCTCTGATGCTGAAGCACACTCACAGAGCTTTTGACCCCTGCAATTATCCCTGTTTAGATATCAGAGCACATGGACAGGTGAACGGGGCCAGACAAGGCCCTTCTCCAGAAGGCTTTGGTTTTGAAGGCACCACCTGTGCAAAAGCCCTGTTCCCCGACCAACTGGTTTGAATACATTACCGGCCAAAAATCTGTAACAGTTGTTGCTTTTCTATGTATTAACGGTGATCCCCGGGTGCCGATGTTTATCTAACCAGGTCATTTAAATAATTGGAAGGCATACAAAGATGATCAAGGGAGTGGAGCATCTCCCTTATGAGGAGCGGCTGAGGGAGCTCGGTCTCTTTAGCTTGGAGAAGAGGAGACTGAGGGGTGACCTCATGAATGTTTATAAATTTGTAAAGGGCGAGTGTCAGGAGGAAGGAGCCAGGCTCTTCTCTCTGATGTCCAATGATAGGACAAGGGGCAATGGGTGCAAGCTGGAACATAGGAGGTTCAATCTGTACATGAGGAAAAACTTTTTTACTGTGAGGGTGACAGAGCACTGGACCAGGCTGCCCAGAGAGGTTGTGGAGTCTCCTTCTCTGGAGACATTCAAAACCCGCCTGGACGCGTTCCTGTGTGACCTAGTCTAGGTGATCCTGCTCTGGCAGGGGGGTTGGACTAGATGATCTTTTGAGGTCCCTTCCAACTCCTGTGATTTTGTGATTCTGTGATACGCATGGGTTCAAAGCCACAGGCTCAGCTGCATCGCCGCTTTGTGCCATTAGTGGTGTGCATGTCAAGCAAGGCAACCTCCATCAGGTCCTCAGCCTGGTGTTTGGGTATCTTCAAAGACCTCGGCAGATGGATGCAAGGTGCTGCGCTCAGAAACATCCCTGCCCCACAGAAATGAGTAGGAAACAATTGCACAAAGCTGGTTTCTTTATCTTATTTTTTTTTAGAAAAAACAAAATTGTCATTTCCTTAACAAGTACCGATGGGCCACATGTAAATGCTGCCTTGCCTTTTTTCCTCCCTGCAGCCATGTGGCTGTTGCAATGGTGCTGATAATTTAAACATCTTGCACTTCAGGCAGGTCCCTGATGAAAAAAAAAATTAATTAAAAGTAGTTCAGACAGTGTCTCCTCACTCGTTCCTAGATGCCTGTTTTACAAAGGACATTTGTTTATAAGGCTCAGCTGTTTTTTTCTTAAGAAGTTCCCTAAGCATTTCAGTTGCCATTTGTGCACCTTTGTTGTTGGAGTGCATTAGCAGAACTTCCTCAGTTCAATCTCAATTGGTAACTTTATCCAGTCTCCACTTAATATCACCACCGAGCAGCTGCTTGTCGAGTTGTTTAATCTCCATTAGAGTGCTTTGGTTAAAATCCAAGCTTGCATCCATATGAAAGCATGACACAAGAAAGATGCTCTGCCTCGGGCATCTGAGGTGAATATTTATTTAATATTTTGGATATTTAATATTTGCCAGCTGTGGGTCTCCCTGGAGACCTTGCATTGCCTAAAGAGTCGATCCTCTTTCCTTGGTGCATTTTTGCACCCCTAGTTTATTTTTTCCCATCTGAAATTAATTTTGTGAGATGTTGAGATCACCATGGTGGGGTACTCGGTGCCGAGCTGGTGTTTATTCAGGGAAATATGCTCCTATGAAAGCCTTTCCCTTAATCATCTCAAGTGCTTCTGGAAGGATATGCATTATACCTTGTTTTGTCTGCAGGCAATAAAATGTGGATGGTTCAGCTCACTTTAAATTATGTCTGATAGAGAAACACAATATAGATTATTTTAAAAACTCCTTATTTTCCTTCTACATCTTCCTGTACATCTATCTCAGCTGACAGCTGAGGTGAAATGCTCATCAGAGAAGTTCCTCTCCAAGATTTATTACAGGGAAGAGAAATTATTTTCTGGGGTAACATTTACATATCTGAGACAAGAATAACTACTTTTCCCTTTGTTCCTTGACAATTTTTCAAACAAATAAACCAGACGTGAAGTTTCAAGCTTCCCTGGTGTTACTGACTTGGTCCTCTCTCCGAGTGCAGTACTCTTGGGATTAGAGCCAGAAATGGATCATTTATGTGACAACGGCTTGAGGAGAACCATTACTCCCTGTAACACAGCTGGATTTTTCTTTATCATTGATCTTGAAGGATTCAAGCTTCCAGCTCCTGTATTTCCATCCACATTAGGTTTTGGCTGGGCTGTTCCTAACAGACCTTAAATTTAAAGGAACTTGCTTGATTTCAGCCACCAACTACTATGGTCCCACCTTGAGAAAGTCCATTCTGTCTGAGCCACAGGTCCCAGCTCTCAGCTGCAGGATGCTGTCATCCATCCAGAGTAGTGAGAAACACAAATGCCCCATGTCTGCGTCCCCTGTGGCCACCAGGAGTGACGCAGGTGGAGCAACCATCAAGGACCAGCCTCTCTTCTCAGGACGGCGTGATGGGATGCAATATAACATAAACCTATATAATGTAAAGGACCAAAAGTTGCACAGTTTGGCTGGGATTAATCTTTTCTAATTTTAGATATCTAAAAATTAACCCCCCAGACTTGAGTGATTGCCCACACCTTAATGACAGTCGGAACAAAGCCAGCGCATCTTGGACATCCGGATCTGGGACGGAGATGGGAGGCAGGCACGGTGTCATGGTTTAGGGCTGGGCTGGCCA
>NW_010201678.1:0-2517 GCF_000695765.1 Mesitornis unicolor
TACCTGGGGCAGGGGGTGGAAGGCCTGGAATGGTCTCTCTGGGGGGGTTGGGGGAGGTCCTGGGGGGGAAAATCACTCAGAAGTCACCTAAAATGGTCCTAAAAGGACCTAAAAGTGACCTAAAATGGGCCTAAAGTGACCATAAATGGGCCTAAAATGACCAAAATGGCCCTAAAATGGCCCAGAAGTGACCCAAAATGGCCCTAAACTGACCATAAATGGCCGAAAAGTGACCCAAAATAGTCCTAAAATGACCATAAATGGCCCTAAAATGACCATAAATGGCCCAAAAGTGACCCAAAGTGACCCAAAATGGGCCTGAAGTGACCAAAATGGTCCTAAAATGGCCCAAAAGTGACCCAAAATAGTCCTAAAATGACCATAAATGGCCCTAAAATGACCATAAATGGCCCAAAAGTGACCCAAAGTGACCCAAAATGGGCCTGAAGTGACCAAAATGGTCCTAAAATGGCCCAAAAGTGACCCAAAATAGCCCTAAAATGACCATAGTCCTAAAATGACCATAAATGGCCCTAAAATGACCATAAATGGCCCAAAAGTGACCCAAAGTGACCCAAAATGGGCCTGAAGTGACCAAAATGGTCCTAAAATGGCCCAAAAGTGACCCAAAATAGCCCTAAAATGACCACAAATGGCCCTAAAATGACCATAAATGGCCCAAAAGTGACCCAAAGTGACCAAAAATGGCCCTAAAGTGACCATAAATGGCCCAAAAGTGACCCAAAGTGACCCAAAATGGGCCTGAAGTGACCAAAATGGTCCTAAAATGGCCCAAAAGTGACCCAAAATAGTGACCATAAATGGGCCCAAAGTGACCCAAAATGGGCCTAAAGTGACCCTAAAGTGACCCAAAATAGCCCTAAAATGACCACAAATGGCCCTAAAGTGACCATAAATGGCCCTAAAGTGACCAGAAATGGCCCAAAAGTGACCCAAAGTGACCCAAAATGGCCCTAAAGTGACCAAAAATGGCCCTAAAATGACCTAAAAGTGACCTAAAATGGGCCTAAAGTGACCCAAAATAGCCCAAAAGAGACCAAAATGGCCCTAAAGTGACCATAAATGGGCCCAAAGTGACCCAAAATGGGCCTAAAGTGACCCTAAAGTGACCCAAAATAGCCCTAAAATGACCACAAATGGCCCTAAAGTGACCATAAATGGCCCTAAAGTGACCAGAAATGGCCCAAAAGTGACCCAAAGTGACCCAAAATGGCCCTAAAGTGACCAAAAATGGCCCTAAAATGACCTAAAAGTGACCTAAAATGGGCCTAAAGTGACTCAAAATGGGCCTAAAGTGACCCAAAACAGCCCAAAAGAGACCAAAATGGCCCTAAAATGACCATAAATGGCCCTAAAATGCCTCAAAGTGACCCAGAATGGCCCTAAAATGACCCAAAAGTGACCCAAAATGGCCCAAAATCTGACCAAAAACGCCCCAAATCTGACCTAAAACCGGGTCTAAACCAAGGCCTAAATAGGCCCAAAACTACCCTAAAATCGCCCAAAAATGTCCCTAAAGTGACTAAAAATGACCTAAAGTGTCCTAAAACGACCCAAAATTTCCCTAAACCAACCCAAAATGCCCCAAAATTGCCCAAAATCTGACCCAAAAATGCCCCAAATTTGACCCAAACCAGGCCCAAACCAAGGCCTAAATAGGCCCAAAGTGCCCCAAAATGGCCCAAAAATGACCCAAAATGACCAAAAAAGAACCAAAATTACCTAAAATGACCCAAAATTTCCCTAAACCAACCCAAAATGCCCCAAAATTGCCCAAAATCTGACCCAAAAATGCCCCAAATTTGACCCAAACCAGGCCCAAACCAAGGCCTAAATAGGCCCAAAGTGCCCCAAAATGGCCCAAAAACGGTCCTGAAGTGACCAAAAATGACCCAAAATGTCCTAAAATTACCTAAAATGACCCAAAATTTCCCTAAACCAACCCAAAATTGCCCAAAATTACCCAAAATCTGACCAAAATTGCCCCAAATCTGACCCAAAAGGGGCCTAAACCAAGGCTTAAACCAAGGCCTAAATAGGCCCAAAGTACCCCAAAATGGCTCAAAAATGACCCAAAAATGGCCCTAAAGTGACCAAAAACGACCTAAAATGACCCAAAATGTCCTAGACCAACCCAAAATTGCCCAAAATGCCCCAAATTACCCAAAATCTGACCCAAAATGCCCCAAACCTGACCCAAAAGGGGCCTAAACCAAGGCCTAACCAGGCCCGAAGCGCCCCAAAATGACCCAAAAATGGCCCTAAAGTGACCAAAAATGACCCAAAATGACCTAAACCAACCCAAAATTGCCCAGAATGCCCCCAAATTACCCAAAATCTGACCCAAAATGCCTAAACCAAGGCCTAACCAGGCCCGAAGCGCCCCAAAATGACCCAAAAATGGCCCTAAAGTGACCAAAAATGACCCAAAATGACCTAAACCAACCCAAAATTGCCCAGAATGCCCCCAAATTACCCAAAATCTGACCCAAAATG
>NW_010201679.1:0-1989 GCF_000695765.1 Mesitornis unicolor
CCTGGGGGCCCCCCCCTGCCTCTAAGGACAGTCCTGGAGCAAAGCACTGGGGCAGGTCTGTTCTGGCAGGGGGCTGCCAGGAGAAATCACTGGGAAGGGGCTTTCACCGGACCTTTCCTCCCTGAGGCTGCCTCTTCTCCAGGATTAAGGCGTTGGACGCCATGCGGCTGCACACAGACCTGACCCAGCCTATTGCAATGGCAGGAAACAGGGAATTAAGCCATGGTCACGTCGTGGCTGTGTGGGGTTGAGCCAGTGACTACGGGAGACTGCTCCCAGATACAGGGACGCTGCTGCTGACTGGGACCTGGCTAGCCCCGTGGTGCATGGCCACCAAGTGCCAGTGCCGTGCGTGCTACCCAGTGTTCCCATCATGGGTGCGCGGCGCCAGAGCCTCACCACCCACGGCCACCCCGGCGGGGACAAACTTGCCAGCGCTGTCAAGCCGGGTCCTGGCGCCTGGCAGCTGCCAGTGCCAGCTAAACCGACCGAGCCAGTTCTGCCAGCCCTGCACGGCGTGGGAAGGAAGGCAGCGCTCCCACAGAGCGAGCTGGGTCGGGAGAGCTGGGCTTCTCTGGGCAAAAGGAGGGTTGGCGGGATTCAGAGGTCCCACTAGCCTCATCCAGGCTCTGACTCAGCTTTTGGCCATGCAGGTCCCCTCCTTAAAGGCCACAGAGCCACCAAAACCAGGATGGGAGCCCCATTTTTGTGACTGGTGCTTCTCCAGCTGCCTCGTTCAATGGTGTCGTGGTTTAGGGCTGGGGTGACCACTAAATCCTGGACAGATACTCTCTGTTACCCCCTCTCTCTCCCCAGAAGGAAAGAGAAAGAAAATAAGCAAGAGAGACTTTACAGGTTGGAAAAGAAAATTAACAGGTTTAATAATAGTGGTATTACAGGGTAATAATGTGAATGGGAAAACAATGAAATATATACAGATATGTATATAAAACCAATATAAAACCCTCCCCCAATGATGGTGACATCACCAGAGGCACTGGAAAAGTCCCAGTGTGGACCCAGCAGCAGTGGGAGCTGATGCAGGAACACAGGGCTCAGGATCAGATATACAAATATGTACAAATATATATATCTAAAACCACTATAAAATCCTCCCCCCAGTGACGATTGCATCACCAGAGGTTTTCCAGAGCAGGGCACTGGAGAAGTCCCAGACCAGACCCAGCAGCAGGTGGGAGCAGGATGCAGGAGATGGATTCAGGAACACACGGATCAGGATCAGAGGCAGAAGAACTGGCAGGGTTCTGCTCAGACATTGGCTATCGCAAGAAAAAGGGGAAGAGAAGGGCTGAGACCCTCATAGCCCCTCAGCTTTATACTTAATGTGCTGTATGTCAGATGGAATACCTCGCTGGTCAGTTTTGGATGATCTGTCCACTCCTCCCTGCAGGTGCAGGTACAGTACCTGTGGTGAGAAAGTGGCCTCGTGGTGTTTACATAGCATAAAAGCGTTATCACTTGTCACATGAGCACTGTGTGGTTAAGCATGCCATTAGTTTCAGCAAGTACAGCCACTTAAAAGAGAATGAGCTGAAAAGTAAAAATCGCTAAATAGAAAATTAGTTCTGTTCAGCTCAAACCAGGACAAATGGGGGTGGGATGGAGGGAAAACAGCAGTGAGGGGGGTGGGGTGGGGGTCCCCCTTGCCTGCTGGTGCATGTATGGGCAGGGAGCCCGAGGACACCAGGGTAGGGCCAGCAGTGGTGACAGGCACTGCAAGGCAGTGGCAGGATGGGGTGAGTCAGGTGGTGGGTGTGGAGAGGACCTGGGGTGCCATTTGATGGGCTTCGCAGGGCTGGAGGAGACGGCAAGGGACAGTGCTGTCACCCTGTGATGGGCTCTCTCCAAGCCCTGACATTTTGTCTGGCGCTCAGTGAGAAGGAGACGTGGGGCAAACCTGTTCCCCCTTCTCCTCACAGCATGGTGGGAGCCCAGGTTGGGGACCCACGGTGGCAAGTGTCTGGGGTG
>NW_010201679.1:2153-2791 GCF_000695765.1 Mesitornis unicolor
GTCAGATCCAGTATTGCCTCTTGCTTCCATCCTGCCTAGGACTGGCACCCAGATACAGAGAGGGATCTTCATAAAGCACTCATTTCCCTTCAGGCCCTTTGATGGGCAAGAGCTGCGGCCCATCCCCTGGGTATTGGGTGGTGGATTGTCCCCCATCTCAGCATGCAGCCGTGCTCCCTGAAGCAATGCCAGCCACAGGGTGGATGGGGGTCCCTGCAGACCCTGCCTCCAGTCAGCCCCACCGTGTTTTGCCCAGGGAGGCAATTCCTGGGGCAGAGAGGTATGGGGTGGACCAGGGCCTGGCAGCAGCACAGCAGCCTCGACCAGCATCGACTAAAAAGGAGAAGAGCAGGGAGCTGACGGCAGCGCCGAGGAATGCCTGTGCCTCCCTGCACAGCTCAGTGTGTGCTGGGGGGCAGCTACGATCTTTTGGGGTGTCCCCCCGCACACTGGCTGCTGCTTTGGGAAGGGGGGTCCCATCGCACCCCCAGCGCTCTACTCAGGATCACCCAGCCCTGGTTTGGTTGCCCCAGTGCAGTGCCGAGGAGGGGATCCCGTGCTTGTCCCTCACCCCACGCGTGCCGGGGGGTTGCAGCGGGACGGGGGTGGCCGTGCTTGGCCGTGCTCCCAACTGCTGT
>NW_010201679.1:2834-5687 GCF_000695765.1 Mesitornis unicolor
GGCTAAATATACAGCCCCAGCCAAGTGCCCCACAGGGCTGGGGTCATGCACTGGGGCAGTGCCAGTCTCCCCCAGGGCTGGTTTGGGGGTGATGTGCCCCCTCTGTCATCTACCCCATGCTACTGTGTGGTACTGACCCAAAAAAGCTGTCCCTGGTGTGCCCCAATCCTGCCCCTTGCAGCAGGGTTGGGGTCATGGCTTGCAGGAGCTGCTGTTGCCTCTCTGGGAGGACTGGGCAGTGGTGGGGGCGTGCAACAAGCAGGGTGCTTTGGGATGTACATCATTGGCACTGGGGGTCCTTGGGGTGCTGTTGTGCTGGGAGATCCCTCCCTAGCTCTAGTAGTCTCTGGCATGCCCCATGCCTCGGGTGTGTGGGGTGCTCAGCTCCTGCCTCTTGGGCTGGGGGGGTGGTACCAGGGGGGCTGCAGAAAAAAAAGGGCTCATCCTCCCCTCCACCCTTTCCAGGTACGGCACCGCCAGTCAGGGCAGATCATGGTGCTGAAGATGAACAAGCTGACCAGCAACCGGGGCAACATGCTGCGAGAGGGGCAGCTGATGAACCGCCTCTCGCACCCCAACATCCTCAGGTAGGGCCTGTTCCCCCTGCACTGTCCCTGGTGGGATGCTCCTGGGTCTGGTCCCTGCCGTGGTCACCCTCAGGTTCCCTCTGTCTCGCAGGTTCATGGGGGTGTGTGTGCACCAGGGACAGCTACACGCGCTGACAGAGGTGAGAGCGGGGCAACGGACGTGAATCTCGGGGAGCCTGCAGGGAGGGGACAGTGATGGCTGTGGGGACACTCTTGGCCCGTGGCATTTGTGCAGGGCAAGGTCTGCTGGGGGGCTGTTCTGCTGAGTTGTTGGAAGTTGTATTGGGATGAGAGAGAGCATCCAGCCTCATGGGACAGAGAGGGTGCATGGCAATGTGATGATCCGACTCTTCCCATCAGTACATCAATGGTGGGAACCTGGAGCAGCTGCTGGACAGCCCTGTGCCCCTTTCCTGGTCCATCCGTGTCAAGCTGGCCCTCGACATCGCCTGTGGCCTGCGCTACCTGCACTCCAAGGGCATTTTCCACCGTGACCTTACCTCCAAGGTATGGGATGCACCAAGGCATCCCATTGCCCCCATTGTCCCATCCCCACATTGCAGCCCCAGGCGTGGCCGTCTGAGGAGCATGAATCTGAGCTGCGCTGGGGCATACAGGGAGCAGTGGCCTGCGAGGCAGGGCTGGTGCATTTGGTGTGACCAATGTCCTCCTGTGCCCCTAGAACTGCCTGGTGCGCTGCGAGGCCAATGGCTACACAGCTGTGGTGGCTGACTTTGGTTTGGCTGAGAAGATCCCCACTTACAGGTACATGGGCAGCGTCCATCTGTCTGTCTCTGTCCTTGGAGTGAGGGTTTTCCAACCCACTTGGAGCAGGAAGGGGAGGTGATGGACATTTTGGGTGCATCTAGAAGGGTAGGGATGGGGAGTGGTGGGCATGGTCTGTAGTGATGGGGTCTTGGGGGGCAGATAGACATGTTTTAGGCTGAGGGGGATAGAAAAAGGAGTGGTGTGCATGGGGAGAGATAAGTCTGTGGGATGCATGGAAGAGGCTTAGCCCAGGAAGGGAGATGGACATGACGATTTGGGCTGTCCCAGTGGGAGGATGGGAGGTGGGAAAGGAACATTGGACTGTGGGCATCCCCTGATGTCCCACCATGTCCCCTAGTGAGGGCAGCGAGAAGGAGCCGCTGGCTGTGGTGGGCTCCCCGTACTGGATGGCGCCTGAGGTGCTGCGAGGGGAGATCTACAATGAGAAGGTAAAGCTTTGCGGCTCTCGTGTGTGGGACTTTATCCAAGAGTGCAGGATTTGTGGCCTCAGGAGCGCTTGGACACATGGAGGGAAGGAACTGGGCATCTCTTGGGGGGTGAGGTGGCACCATGGGGAAGAGGGGGACTGTGGATTCACAGAAGAGTGGGCACATCACCTGGGGGCTGCAGGCCCCCTCCCCAGTGACTCCCTGCTCTCTGCAGGCCGATGTGTTCGCGTACGGCATCATCCTGTGCGAGACCATCGCTCGCGTCCCCGCAGACCCAGACTACCTGCCTCGCACTGAGGTGACTCCAGGGGATGGGGCTGGGGAGGGAGGACAGCAGCATTGGGACTGAGGCTGCTTTGCTGAATGAGGAGAGCCCTGTGTGCAGGAGCTGCCCCATATATCAGGGCAGGGGAGCTGTGTCACAAATGTCCCCTGGCTGCTCCCCAGGGAGGGATGCTCTCTACCAAAAACCTGTCCTTGGAGCCCGATGTCGGCCTGGGTGGGAAAAGGGGATGGTAGCAAGTAGTGGGGTCTGTGTACCAGCATCCCCCAACCTTGCCCCAACTTGACACCCCAGGGTAGCACTTCACTGTACCTGAGCACACAGTCAGTGTGGGGAGTGGGGGCCAGGTCACCATGTGGTGCCCCAGGGGACCCCACCTCACTCTTCCTCCTTTCCCTGGCACAGGATTTTGGGCTGGACATCACCACTTTCCGCACCATGGTGGAAGTTGACTGCCCAGTGACCTTCCTCCAGCTCGCTTTCCACTGCTGCAGTGTGAGCCTCCCATCTCGGCCAGGGGGGACGGGGAGCTCTGTGGGCACCGGGGGACAGGCAGGGAGCTGCCTGTGCTGGGTGATCTCCCTGGGGTGCTGGAGGGGCCACAGGGCTCACCTGTGACCCCTCCTGCCCACAGATGGACCCTGCCTCCCGCCCCTCATTCCTGGAAATCACGCAGTGCCTGGAGGGTGTCCTGCAGCACCAGCCCAGTGCAGAGGGCACCGGGGACACCCTTTTCGGTGGCGGGGAGATCCTACCTGCACCTGGG
>NW_010201680.1:0-327 GCF_000695765.1 Mesitornis unicolor
GGGACACCCCCAACCCCCTCTCCGCTCCGAAAAAAAAGGGAAAAGGAAAAAGACTGTTTATTTCACACCATTACATCAAGTGCATCAGTCTGCCGTGCCCCTGGCGGGGCCACGCGGTGTCCCCCCACGTCCCCCAACCAGCCCCCTCCAGCCGTCGCCTCTCCCCATGGCTCCCCGGGCAAGAGGGGGGGGACAGATGGAGCCCCCGAACCTGCCTGGCCCCTTAGAGCCTCCCAAAACCCTGTGGGTGCAGCGAAGTCCCAATCACCACCCACAGCGATGTCCCCATGGTGGGGGGCATCGCACAGGACCACCAAGATCAACCGG
>NW_010201680.1:383-1004 GCF_000695765.1 Mesitornis unicolor
GGAACATGGGAAAACGGCCAAAAAGTGAAAATCACTCCTTTTTTTGGGGGGGATGACGACACTCGGGGGGCAGGGGTCCGTCACCACGCACGGCACAGGCGGGAGGAGGCAGAGCCAACACGCTGGGGTCACGGATGATGCGAGGGGAGGGGGACAGACGGACACACGGACACACTTACGGGGTCAGGACACCACCGGGGGACTCCGCCGGCGGCCAAAGGGCTGATGGCAGGGAAGGTGGGGATGGGCGCTGGGAGCTGGGGGGGCACATCCCACATCCCCGTCCCCCATCCCAGTGCCCCCCAGTTTAGGGGATCTGAAAGACGTTGAGTTTGCTGGTGTTCTTCAGCGTCTGGCGGCGGTTGCAGAACCAGACCCGCACCACTTCGCGGTCGTAGTTGAGCTCCTTGGCGATCTCGGTGATCTCCTGGCCCGTGGGCAACGCGTTCTTCTCGAAGTGGGCGTTGAGGGCCTCGATGGCCTGGGGGGTGAAGGACGTGCGGCGCTTCCGCTTCTTGGAGGGCTCCCCCCCCACGAACTCCATCAGGTTCTGCTGCCCCTCCTGGTTGCGGAGCTCGGCTTCGCACAGCCACTTCTCCAGCACCGGCTTCAGCTTCTGGG
>NW_010201681.1:0-747 GCF_000695765.1 Mesitornis unicolor
TAGATACAAGACATCAGAAGAGAGGAGTGTAGTATTTTTTTGCTGGTTTCCCATACGAAAAGGACCAGAAGGTTTGAGTTCAACATGGAAACCATAAGCTATGTGTAGGAAGAAGAAGAATCATAGATTACATGATGGAATGAAGGTTTATCAGAGAAACACTTTATATGCCAGGGCACAGGGCATATAACTTAAGAATATTGAGGTTTTAAAGAGTTTAGCCACTTGTCAACATTGACTCAGGCAGATGAATGGACACTTCTATTTTTCTGTGTTTCAGCAAGGAAGTGGTGACAGGAATGGTAAAGCCTCAAGTGAATGGTAGGCTTTATGCTGAATGTGACTATCTCAGTGTAAACCTTGTAGTGCGCAGCAGATTTTATTTCTACATAACTGAAATAATTTAGTTCAAGCATGACTGGCTTCTTCAAAGTCAAACTTTAGTGCCTTGTCTTCATAAGGACTGAGCTGACTTCATGTAACACCCATTCCTTTTCGGTAGTAAACGTACGGCTGAGGTCCTTAGAAAAGACGTGTAGAACATAAGCAGAACCATTGGATGATATGGGCAGAAAATGCAAATGCTGCTTCTGCTTAAAATGTGCTTTCAAGATGTTTGGCACAACTCTTGAGTTCAACTGGTAACAGAAATGTCCTTGTGTCCCACTGAGTTCTTCTGTGTTGGAAACTAGTTGGGAAAGTCTTACCAGAAGATGCCTTACCCAAGCAAGTCCCAGTCTACTTAAC
>NW_010201682.1:0-240 GCF_000695765.1 Mesitornis unicolor
TTCTCCTCTTCCCCCTCCTGCCCTGGTATCTCACACAGCCCCGAAACCCAGGCGCCAGCGGCTGGAAGCTGTTAAGAAGCTGAACTTCGGCTCAGATGATGAGTTGGCTACTGATGTCCTCCAGGACGCTGGCCCAGAGGCACCTTCTGCTCCCTGGCTTGCCAGGTTGGCCACCTTGAACCCTGCTTTTAGCAGGGGTGAGGAAAAGAGCCCTCGAACCCCACGGACGGGGGGGTCGAG
>NW_010201682.1:271-2617 GCF_000695765.1 Mesitornis unicolor
CTGCTAAGGGAACCTGGTGTCCTTCAGCTCGGACCACCTGGATATGAGCGGCATGACCCCGCTGCAGATCACACCACCCTCCGAGAAGAAGCGGGTCCTCAAGCGGCCGCCCATCCTGGAGGATTACATCAATGTCACGTCCACTGAAGGCACCAGGGTCTTCATGGTCGTGAGGGATGATCCCTCCAGGACAGGGGTGGAGGTAAGGAGGGGTTTGAAGGCTGAGCTTGCTTTTGCATGACCATGGCTGGATGATCTCCATCCAGTTTAGGAAGGGGTCTTTGGTGGAGCATGAAGTATTTGTGCTGGGATGTCTGAATGTCACTGTGTGTCCTCTGCTCCTTGCAGCTCCCTGATTCCCTGGGCTGGAACGCACGCAGGCCGCTCCACTTGCTGGGGGTGCCTTTCTCCTACCTGAAGGAACAAGTGAATGAAGAGGTATCGCATCTCAGACCGACCTTCCCATCTTCCTCTCCTACCCCTGGATGGCTGCAGCATTGGCTCCCGAATCCCTGCTCCCCCTGGTTTAAGGGTTGTCTCTGACCCCCCTCTCCCCCTCTTTGTGCTCCAGCGTCGAAGGCACGTGCTGGAGACGTCGCAGCAGCTGACAGAGATGATAAACAGGTGAGAAGTTGGGATGAAATCCCCCTCCTATCCCTGCTGTGCTGTCCCTATCCCTGATGCAGCTCCCGAGATGCTCCAGTGGGGTCCAGGTTTTGGGGACCTGTGAGCAGAGGAGCCTCTTTGCCCTCAGCACCCCCAGCTTGGGAAGGCTGGGTGGGATTCCCAGCCCTGCCCCGATTCTCTGAGCGGTTTGGGGCAAGTTAATTCTTTCCTGCAGTTGCCTCGAGAGCGAGCCCAGCACCGAGAGTCTGGAGCCCAGCAGGGAAGTGGAGCCAGCAGACGAGGAGGAGTCCACGCTGCATTGCCTCTGGGTTGATAAATTTATGCCCCGGCGCTACATGGAGCTGCTCAGTGATGATGTGAGGGGCTGGGATGAGCGAGGGCTTGGGGTTTGGGTGGTTTCACCACTTTTATAACTCTCCATGATGGTTTTGATGATGGGGCTTTGTAAAGCACTGGCTGGGGAAGGGGGACCTGTCCATGACCTGACCTCTGGGTGGTTTTTCAGCTGTAGGCTGTGGATCTTCTGCCAAAAAAGACTATGAAAGATGACCAAAATAAGACAGAAAAGATTTGGTGGGCTTTAGCCAGGAACTGTCAGATCCTTGCGAGGTTTGACGGGGTTTGCTTGCTTTTTGCCCGCCGTGCAGTACACAAACCGCTGCCTCCTGAAGTGGCTCAAGCTCTGGGACACGGTGGTGTTTGGGAAGGAGAAGGCTGTGAAGAAGGCCAAGCCCAGCACTGAAGCTCGTCCTCCGTTCACCCAGCCCAAGGAGCAGCAGAGCAAGTGGAAAACGAAGGTCCAGCTCACAGAGGAGATTCTGGAGGCTGAGCTGGACCAGCACAAGAGACCCAAATACAAGGTGAGCAGGACAGGATGCTGCTGCGGTGGCTCTCCTGTCCCCTCATCCTGTCACTGGGGGGAGGAGCAGGGTCTTCCCTTTCTCTTCTCTTCCAGTACAGATCTGGGAGAAATTGGATTCCTTGTTTCTTCTTACTGAATATGGGGTTTTTCTCATTTCTTCTTCTGTTTCGGCTTGAGTCATGGTATAACAAGGGGACCAGGCTTCCTCCAGCCAAGTTAAATGGGCCAGTTGAGGAAAGACGTACGCTTTTTAGCAGAGGTTGGTCTTCACTTTATTTGCTAGGGGCAGACGTGACATGCCTTTGAGCTAGAATTTCTGTAATCTGGAAAAGAGCAATGGTGCTAAATGCTAAAGGGAGCAGAGCTGACACACCCAGAGGATGTAAAAAAGGGGAAACAGAACTAGATACAAACAGCATTGCTCCTGAGGAGTGTCATTCTGGAAGGGATCTTGTTCAGCCTTTCAGGATCTTGTTCAGCACAAGAGATGCTCCCAGGATGACTGTGTCACCTCTGAGAGTTTCTCTTACGTTCTTCCTCCAGTGACTTTCTGTTTTCTCAGTGTGTCTTTAAACCAGTGCAGCATCTCCTAAGGGCTGAAGCAGCCCAGTTTCTAGGCTGCAGAGCCCCATTCCCATGCATGGCAGCCTTGGTCAGTGCTGCAGGAAGCCTTGCCTCACTGACTGTACCTCTCTGACGCAGGTTGCCCTGCTCTGCGGCCCGCCCGGCTTGGGGAAGACCACACTGGCCCACGTCATCGCGAGGCACGCGGGGTACAACGCTGTTGAGATGAACGCCAGGTGAGTCTGTGTCAGCTGTGAGCTGGTGGAGGTGGTGCTGTGCTGGAGGTGGTGCTG
>NW_010201683.1:0-200 GCF_000695765.1 Mesitornis unicolor
CCAGGGGTTGCCAGCACCCCCCAGACTCAGCTCAGAGGTTTTGGGGTCAAAGAAGCCCATGCCAGGTCCTGCTGACCCCAAGGCAGCTGCAAGCCCTCTCTCCAACAGCACAGGGCTCTGCCACCCCACCTGGTGTGACAGCAAGGGGACAAGCCCCACGGGGGGGGCTGGCCCCAAGCACCCACGGGTGGGCGGCGGCG
>NW_010201683.1:419-946 GCF_000695765.1 Mesitornis unicolor
GGGACCCAGGCATCGCTGACGGCTGTCATCACCACACAGGTGACCCAGGTGGGACACTCCTCACTTGGCCTCCAAAAATCAGGCCTGGAATAATGGGGTCACGGGACGTAGAGACAAACATGGCAAGTCCCAGAGTGGGCTGATGCACGGGGGATGCTGCAGCCCCGTCTCAGGACCAGGCCAGCCTTGACCCCAGCTCCAGCCATGCCCCTCAGCGAGGGGCACAGTAAAAGTTGGGGTCCCTACAGGCACAGCTCTTTCCACAGCACCTCAACGCTAGAAACCCCTACTCAAGTCCACAGCCGGGAGCGGGGAGCACGGTCACGCTGGGATCCCCTGGGAAAAGCCACCTCCACCTCTACAACAAGGGGGGCAAACACTGGACTTTGAGCCACCCCACGGTCCAGACTGAACGCATCCCACCAGCAGATGTGCCCATCTCCGGATGATTAAAGCCCCCAGCACCATCCTGCATCCCATGCGCCGTCCAGTGCCGTATCCCAGTGGGAGGGGGTCCCGAGGCACCG
>NW_010201683.1:1135-1375 GCF_000695765.1 Mesitornis unicolor
GACCCTTTTTTCCCTGTCCCGCCGGCTCCCGCCGCCCTCGCCAAAAGCCCCGCGGCCCCGTCCTGTCAAAACACGTCCTCCCGGCCCCATTCACCCCACAGCGCGGGGCCAGCCCCAGGGAAAAGGCGGGTGGGGGGGTAGGTGGGTGGCAGATGGGTGTCCCTGGCAGCGCCAAGGGATGAACGGGGGCTCGCCAATGCCCCGGCACCTCGGATCAAACCCGGCCCTACCGAAGGGGCT
>NW_010201683.1:1599-2140 GCF_000695765.1 Mesitornis unicolor
AAGCGAGGGGACAGCGCGACCCCCGAAAAAGAGAGAAGGGGGGAGGTAAAAAAAAAAAGGGGGGGAGAGAGGGGATTCAGTTGGGAACTATTCACCACTAAGACTCCTGTCAGCATTGACATAAATTTCCACTGGTGTTGGCATTTAGGCATTTGCCATTTCCATATGTATAGGGCTGCCTGTACTAATTATGCTAATCACCCCCTCTGTTGGCTGCTGTGAAAAATGGCCACATTAGGCACTCCACTGCTTGCTAATGTCACTTAATGTGTGGTTGAAACATACATTCATCCCCCTCTGAATGGTGAAATTTTTCCACATTGCTGGCTTCATTCAGGCAAGAAATGAATTTTTTGAACTCAGACCACTTTTCCAGGCCCGAGGGAGAGGCAGATAATAAAACCCTCTTCTCGGGCCCTGGCGCTGCCCCCTCCCAGCCACCAAATAACATTTAAAACTCGGAAAAAAAAATAATAAAAAAAGAGCCCCCTCTCCCTAAGTCCGGGGATATGTCTAAGTTTTTAAAAAACAATTTCTAGGA
>NW_010201683.1:2168-2777 GCF_000695765.1 Mesitornis unicolor
ATAGAAAGCTGAAAAGCAAAGCAAAACCGATAGGGGCAGATCAGCCAGAGCCATTTAGAAAGAGTCTTGCAGTCTTTCGGGGTTAATTGGTAAAGTTTTCCAGCCCGAAAAAGCCGACCGAGCTGTCGAGGAAGGGAAAAGGAAAAGCAAGAGGTTTCACGCTCGCCTCCCGAAGATAAATAAATAGAGGCAAGCTGCCTGCACCCCATCTTCAGGGAGGCAGGGAGCTGCTGGACCAGCCCCTATGCCTGGGAAGAAAGATCCTTTCAGAGCCAGTCGGGGCTGCAAAGGAGAAAGCGCTTTGGAGCGGAGGAAGGTTTTTGGGATAACGGGGACCTCAGCACCCCATGGCAGCAACGTCCCGGCTGCCCCTCGCTCCTTCAAGCCCCTAAAGGCGCCCAGACCCCGCGAACAGAGAAGGGTGCAGGGTCTGGAAGGAAAAAATCCCACCAGGCCGGGTAACAGGGTCCCCAGGGCAGTGCTGGGGACCCCGGACAGCCCCTTCCCTCCCTATGGGGCAATACCTGTGTCACCGCACCCAGAGAGGAGCGGGGGCCCTGTCCCCACAGGACGCTTGTCTGGGGCCGGAGCGGGGACGTGGCAGCTCAG
>NW_010201684.1:0-8907 GCF_000695765.1 Mesitornis unicolor
GGCCTGTGGCCGCGTCCTCTCCTCAGCGGGGAGGCGGGAGCGGCCCGGGCGGCGTAGTAGTAGCGTGGCGTTCGCTTCGCCTGGTGCCCGTGGCTCTCACGTTAGCAGAAGAAGACCCACACGAAATCGCGAGGTGACCGCTGTCCAGCGCTTGACCGCCGCGCTGCAGCCACAGGCGCGATGAGCAGAGAAGCAGCGGGGCTGAGTGAGGGCCCGGCAAAAAAACGGCGGGGTGTGTGTGTGTGTGTGTCCTGCGGCCGGGGGACACCCGGAGCAGCCCTTGTGCGCACTGAGGGCCCAAAACACGTTTTAGGTGGGAAAGCCGAACCAGGCTGGGTAGCAGGCGTGTTGTGCACCTGCAGTCCCACGCTCTGGTCATTTTCTACAGCTCTCGTCCACGGATCCGTGTCCATAGACACTGAGTGGTGCGTGGTTGTACAGGCCAGAGGCAGGGCTTGCCTCTAAGCATCTAGCAAAATGAAAGAGACAGATAATGTGGGAGATGCTAGGGCTGAGTAATACTCAAGGAAAAGACAGACTCACAGAAATTAATTAAAGCTTTAAATCCACCAACTCCCAACACCTGCTGCCCTGGGAGGAGAGAGAGCAGGGCCTACGCTCATAACCAGATCTGTCAGCAGAGAGTGAAGTGGGAGCTTCCAGAAGAGGCAAAAAGAAAGCAAAAGGAGAGGGTGAGGAGGGCAGGGGCAACTGCAAGGGAATGGAAGTTTAGAGAGGAGAACAAAACCCTGAGGAAACCTTGCCTGCTGCAGGTCTGCATCCAGATGTGCAGGGACATGGTCTGGCCAGAGCGTGTTGCTCTGTCAGTACCTGTCCTAAAGGTTCAGCTCTAAGGCTTTCTGTGGCTACCATCATAGCTCAGGCCCCAGCGCTGGCTGTCCTGTTGACCTTAGCAGGACAGAGTGGGCTGGTTAGTGGACATAACACGACAGCATTGTGAAAAACAAAGCTCCCTCGGGAACTGAAGAAAACGAGAAAAGCCGCCCTCAAAGCCGGAAAACGCAGATCAATGCAGCGCGGACACATGTAGCAACAATCTACCACCGCTTCTAGCTCCTCCGGTGAAGAGCAGCTTCACAGCTATAGCAGCGAGCGGGGAAATGCCGCCCTCCGCGGCCGTGTGCGCCGGCTCCGGCAGAGGGCAGGGACTGCCCGCACCGGGCACCGACCGCCCCCGCCCCACTGGGGGAGGCTCCCCGCTGCGCCCTCCGAGAGCCTCGGGCGAAATTTACTACATTGCGTGATTTCTCTTTCTAAGTGACACAAAAAATGGTAAAATAGTAGATAATAATCATTCTGTAGCTGCAAATTGCTTTACGCTGCGATCAAATGAGCGGTTGTCCTGACAGTGGTGCTGCAACGAAGAAAAAGGTGAGATAAACAGAGAAGTGTCGTGTGGCAGAAATGCGCATTTCTCCCTGCTTTTCAAACCTCCTTCCACCATGCAAAAATTTTCTGGTAATGGATTTGCAGCTAAGGATCAAGAGGTATCAGATGTTTATTGAGCTCCTGTCATCAATAAGCTATTTCAGCAGTGTTTGCTATACCTACAGCTGACACGGTACCTTACCATCTAGGATCTCACCTTCAGATCTCCATTTCTGCAGCCACCCACACAACAGCTTTCTGTGGGCACCCCAAGGCTTTGCATAGATTTGAAGTGGAATCACTGCTGGCTTGGAGGGAATGAGAGACAAGTAAAACCCACCCCTTGACAGCAGGATTTGGGAATAATTCCATCAGTCTTTTTAGGATTTGTTCAACTCCAAACTTGCCCATAGAGGAGCCCTTCCACAGAAAGGAATGGTGTTGGCCAAGGAGATTTAGAGATGGATTAGGCAGGATCTTGTTGCTCCAGAATCCAAGTCAAGTCCTTCTCTTGCCCTCTTCATCTTGCTCACTGTTTTCTTGAGAACCACTTCACCAGCTTGCAGAGGCACAGGATTAGTGTCATCCAAGACCTGCTTTTGGATGTTTTTAAACATGGTAGTGGGAACAGGTGCAGCAATGAGTTGGAAGCAAACCAGCTGGGGAACTTGTACTGGGTAGAAGGGGCACTTAGGGCCACAGGAGGAGACACTGGACACTGCTCAGCTCTCCTGGGACTGCATTAATAAACCTGGTATGAAAGAAAGGCTGACATTTCCAGATTTAAAAAAAACAAACAAAAACCAAAAAACCAAACAAACAAAAGCCCCAAAACAAAACAAAAAACAACAAACCAAAAAACCAAACAAACATCTATCTGGAAAGAGGAACGTGCCCTTGGATGCTAAAGTTTTGGGGCCACTAATGTTTAGAAAATTTGTGCTCCATTTGGCCTCAATCCCTTTATTTAATCCACTTCATTAATCCTTTTTAATTATCCACCTCATTGTTTAAATCCTCTGCTTACTGCTCAGCCTCTATACTCTTTTGTAATTAATAAACCACACCAAATTAACAGCATCATGATCCAGAGCATGCTGTGAAAAACAGGAAAGATACAGTTAGAGTTTGAAAGGTCATCTCTAAAGATATTTTTTCAGAATGAACTGTACTCCTGAATCTGTGCTATTTATAACACATTGCAATAGTACAGTAGCACTTGTGTACAATTGGTGAATGACAACACATGTCAGTGTCTTGGGCTTAATGGGAGAGGAAAGGGAGGGAGGAGAGAGGAAAGGAAAGCAAGCAGTGAGATGCAGAAATCTGTGGAGAATTAATGCTGGAAAGGGTAGGCTAACAATAATATTAAAAGGAAATATTAGACATTTTTCATTATAATGCAGTAGGTCTGGTTGCGTGCAGACCTGGGAGTTGTTTATTAACTGTTGTTGCAATGACAGATATCATTAGGCAATATACTAGGGAAAATCATGAATTACCATAAATAATTAACATTAAGCTACATTAAGTAAACCACATGCTGTGGTGCATTACCCTTGTCTTTCTGGCTGTTTTTTCCCCACTTTCAGAGGAGCTCTCTCCCTTGGTCTCTCCCCAGGCCAGAGCACAGCTGAACTGCTGCAATCCCTCGGCAGAGGTGGGTGTGAGGGAAGGGCAGAGAAAGGATTTAAAGTGCTGTGGAAGATCCCTACACTGTGGCAAAGGAAGCATGCTTGTGGGCATGAGATGGGCTGATCAGGAGTAGGACAGCAGTGTAGTTGCTGGGTGTACAGGTGTGCAACTCTGTGGGTCACTGCGTGCTCTCAGTAGTGGCTCATGGATCCCTAAAGCCACAGGCTGCGTGTGCTGTTTCCCCATTGCTCAGGCAGTAGTCTTCAAGCTCCTTTTCCCTTATTCCACACTCCATCGCCTCCCACCCCTGAGACTGAAAACTGCTAGGCAAGGATTCTCAAAATAGGAGGATGCATGCTCCCCCATGTACTTGCATGTTGCTAGGAAGCTATGGGTGTGCAGCACAGGGAGGGGAGCAGAGCAGAGGGGCAAAGCAGCACATGCAGCTGGAGCACAGATAGCCTGGGCTAAACAAAGATGTTTAGCAGGGACCTCCAGAAGAAGGGAAAAAAGCTCAAGAGGGTGGCTGGGAGAGGGCAATTTGGCTTCCAGGTTCCCAGCAGCTTGGACTTGTTGCTACTCTGTCTCCTGGATGGAGCCATCTCTGTGCTGGTGCCCTACCTTCTCTCAGCTGCAGGTCCTGCTCTAGTCACAGAATCCCAGACCGTTAGGGATTGGAAGGGACCTCCAAAGCTCATCCAGTCCAATCCCCCTGCCGGAGCAGGAACACCCAGATGAGGTTACACAGGAAGGCGTCCAGGCGGGTTTTGAATGTCTGCAGAGAAGGAGACTCCACAACCTCTCTGGGCAGCCTGTTCTAGTGCTCTGTCACCCTCACTGAGAAGAAGTTTCTTCTCCAATTTCAGTGGAACCTCCTGTGTTCCAGCTTGTGTCCATTGTGTCCATTAGTCCTGCCATTCAGTAGCACCTTTCCCTTCCAGGACCCCACTGCTCTCTGGGGACATGTGTCTTACAGGGAAACCTGTGTTCTTTCTCCCTCTGAGACTCCTTAAGTGGTGAGGCACGTTACACAAATCAGTCACAGGGGCAACATCTGACTTGTGCTGTCTGGCTAAGAAACATCAGTGACATGTATTTTCCAGGCATTAATGTGAGTATCAAATAAAGGTTTAATTCCAAAAGCTCTCCTGCAGATTCTTGTAGATAGAACTAGCCTACATGGCTGGAATCCAGGTGTGCAAATTTATCAGCTGTTTAAAAGCATGGAAGCTCAAGATGAGTGCAACAGCAATCTTTCCTTTGTCCACACCAAGAGTCCCTCCTTTCAGCACACTAACAGCGAGTAGCAATTTGTGCTCAGGAAAACACTCACTCAGCACATACAAACAAAACCATTTCCTTAGCCATGCGCTTTGTAAGTGAGGGTTTAGTCCTTCAGCCCTTGCAAAGGACAAGTGGTACTTGAGCCCCTGGTAGGTGGGACAGCAGTGGATTATGACCATGGAAAACTTATATAAAATATGCATACACACAGCGTGCTAGTCTGCACCACTGTGAATCCAATTTCACTGCAATACTTACGTTCAGATTTGCCGCTTTCCAGAAATACACAAGTTCTACCCCTAATCTTCAAAAACAAGAACTTAAAAAAGACAACAACCAAACATTCAGAGAAATTTTCTTAAAATGTGAAGAGTTTTTCCCCAGTTTCATGTGTTTGGACTTTTTTTTCAGATTTGTTCAGATTGGTTTTATTGGTGGTTTTTAAAGCACAAAGAGCATAAACCTGAAGACATTGAACTTGAAGGTAAAGACGGCAGAAAATGAGAAATTCCTGGTGAAAGAGAGGTTGAAATAAACATCACTATGCAACCATGACAGTGTTGGTTATTGTTACTCCCTTTGCCATATCTAGCTTTTCTCACCTCCAATGAGGCTTTAAAATACAAGTGTCACTTTCACTTTTCTTTATCTACTAAGGAATTGTGTTTTATAAAGTATAATTGTCCCTAATTAGTTACTCAAGAAGGAGAAAATGATGCAAGGATTCCAGTTTATCCAGTCTGACAAAGACAGTATAGAGAGTAGTATCTCTAAAGGCAATTAATCTCTTCAGTATTAGATCAAAGCACTCTGCCTACTCAATTATTACAAAAGATTATAATCACTGCAGTAGAAAGTTCCCCATCGAGACATTATTTTCATGAGATTGATACACACTTGAAAAAGGATTAAAAAAAAATCACATAGAACAAAAGGACCACGTTTGTATGTCTGTGTATCTGTTAGGATGTTCTTCTGGAGAAACTGCATGCGTGAGCCACATCAGATAAAGTTTGATGAGGATAAAGCCTCTCTTTCTTTAACTTGTACTATTGTTAAATATATAGAGCCAAATTCTACCCTCGCTCGTGGTCAGTGGGGTTCCATGGGAAGATGCCAGAGCAGTATCAGATTTACTAAAGAGATTTTATTGAAGAAGGGTAAAAATCCAGAGCAAACAAAGAGGTTGAATGTTTTTACTCAGATAAAACTTATTATTAAGGAAGAAATCAGTATCATCTGTCTTGAATGTGAAAATACAGAAAGGAAAAATAAATGAAAGAGACAGAGTTGTACAATATGAGGTTATGTCAGGCAAGAGCTCTTAAGATTGATGTTTGCCAGTGAGAGTGCGTTGAACTGGGTGAGGCTGAAGGTATCTTCAAAAGCATCTTAAATCTTCCCAACACCACCATTGCTTATTCACAGGAGAACTTTCTCTTTAGTGGCAGATTAACTTAATTGCTTTACTCACTCAGAAAGGCAATGGGTAATAGGAGGGCTAAGTATGACCTCTTCCCTAGTGTTCTGAGTATGTTAGAGTGCAAAAGATGAAATTAGGGGGTTTTTCCCTAACAAAAAGGCATAATTTCATGGGGGAGGGTTGAAGTAATTCAGAATATCTTATAGAGCTTTTGATATCCAGACAAAATGATACCTTGTGAAAGGACTTCAACAATGGATAAAACAAAAGTATAATATAGAATCAAACCCACGTTTGGTATTTTGGCACATCTTTTTCTTTGACCCTTCAGCCAGCATTGATTAACATTATCACTCATTACTTACCTTATTAGGCAGTGCCTTCATCAGTGTTTTAAGACTCTTCTCTAAGGTTATTTGGAGAGAAAGCCTGCAGAAAATTCTACACATGCTAGAAGAAACCCTGGTGTATGCTGACCATGCCCTTCTATATATAAACTCTGGTTAAGAGAAACACACTGAGGCCTCTTCATGCACTACATTATGTGGACTCCTCTCTGTGACCTCCAAATGCCCTGATTTTCCCTGCCTGCCACATAATAGTCATATAATACTAAACTTGATGGACTACATATATGAGTAAGAGGCTATTCTGAGGTTGTGAGTGCTTTAAATTGTAAGGTTCCCAGTACACTACTCCACAGCTGGCTTGGGAACAGAATAATTAACTCAATGTAAGATGTATGCAGTTGTCTTCATGAAAGCACAGTCTGTCCTCAGAGACCATTCTCCCCTGTGAGGAGGCAGCCCTGGAGAAAAAGCTGAAGAACCAGATTGTTAGTAACAAGTTTCATTAGTGTGGCTGCTAAAGATGCCTTGCTGCCACATGACAACGATGTGAACTGTGGTCTTTAGAAGCTCGGAGAACTCCGTGTTACTTTCTGGCCAGACAAGGAGACCCAGGTTACGTGTAGGTCCCCCACATCAGCAGAGCACCTGGGACAAGCCAAAGCTGGATCCCTGCACAGAAGCAGAAAAAATAAGATTTATATTTATTTTACACTGCTTGCATTTATCTGCAGCACAGTGTTAACAGGCAGACCCACCAGAGACAAAGCAAACAAAACTAGATAGCCACTGGCGGCCTGTGGTTCCTTCCAAAGGAGCCAGTACACACAAGTCTCTTAAGTGACTCTCAGCTCTACAAAACCAAAAGCCCCAACCCCCCAGAATATTATTTTAAGACATCTTAAAATGTTATAGGAAGACATCAATAGCAGGGAGAAATTTCCAGACATTTATCTTCTCTGCAGCATTAGTGCATATCTCCATCAACACCCAGTGGCCACCAGGGCTGTGTCAGTCTGGAACCACAAGCAACCCCCACCTGCTCCTCCCAGCCTGGGCCATCTCCCATAAAAACAGAAACCCAGTAGGTGTCTCCCCCTAAAAGCCAGGTAATAACCACGTACTCCCTGAGGCGAGAGGGCTGAGGTCCTCCCACGTCCTTGAAAGTCTGGAGGGCGTAGGAAAGGCAGAGTGTGTTGAACGAGCCCTGCTGCTGCTGCGAGGCCAGCAGGGCCCAATCAGCGGCGGATGCTGTCGTTCTTTAGACACCATCTGTTGCAACAGCTGCTGGTGGCTTTCCAAGAGGCTCTTTAGTGCAGGTCTAAAACCAGATTGCTCCCAGTCAACCACCTCTCCTTATCTAACCTTGATGAGGGAGGCTGCAGATCACGGTCACTTCGCTCCTCTTCCCTAGGGCCTGCAATGGCACGCACCACTGTAAATGAAAGTATCCCTTAAGGACTGGCAGACTACCTGTGTGTGTGGTGTGGTGTGAGCAGGGCAAGGGAGGAGGTATCTTAGAGCTGACAGCCCCCTCACCACCAGGTGCACCTGCAGTGATGCAGCAAATGGTCCAGCACTCAGCCCGTCCCTTCTTCAGGGCGGCCTCTCCAGTGCAGAGTGGCCCCATGAGAAGCCTGACCCCTACCAGAGGCTGAGCAGTTTTCTTTCAGTCCCTCAGAGCCTTTTCTCTCCTTAAATCACACATGGCAGAGCCCTGCTCGCTCCTGGTGCAGCCGAGTCTCACCGCAGACAGGTTACACAGAGCCCTCTGCCAGTCACTGCCCCGTCTGCGTGTCCCTGCATGCTGCCAGGCACCCTTCCTAAAACGCATGGACCTCAGAGCACATTAGACCTGATATCTAAAAAATAAGCCTCTTAGTTTAATATTTTACTCCTCCTCTCGGCTTTTCAGAACTGTCCAGTTGTGTTTGTTTTCCTAGCAGGACTCCTGTGTAATTTTTATAAAGGTCATAAGCAGAGTCGCCAAGCCTGCCCTACTTTAGACAGTTCTGTAAAATCAATTTTTTTACTATAATGAAAAATGCCTTGAAAATAACTTTCAACAACACATTTTTACTACTTTTTTGTGTCAGTTTTTAAAAACCTACTTCTGGTTACCTCCTTGTTCAGAAGGTTTTTCTCGTCGTCATGCTTCACTACCAAATAGAAGATTTGTATAAAGATCTTTAGGCAGAATGTCCTAATTCCGCTGGATCTCTGTTTATACCGTATGACCACACATACGTAACTGAACATCACCGTGTAATACAGACATTTGGAACCCTAGACCTGTCAGATGTTTCAGACGAAACAAAAAGGAAACACGTTGAAACAGCGGAGGGCAATTCCTTACTCTGGCTCCCACCTGCGCTTGCCGCGGTTACGCACCTGTCCGCACTGCCCTCCGCTCGCTCCGGACGCGCGAAGGCACAGCAGCGCGCACGCATCGCTTCTCCCTGTATTTTCATGTTCCCATTATGTAACCGTGCTGCTTGCATAACCGCACCGATGTGGGGTTTGTCTAAGGAGGAACGCGGAGCAGCTGCCGCCAGCCCCTTGCCGAGGCTGGAGCGCGGAGCTGAGGGGGTGCCGCGTGTGCCAGGGCGATGCACGCCCGGGAACCTTTACCCTAAAATCCCATTCGCATTCACTGCATGACATAACGCCACCAAAGAAGTCGGGTCTGGAGCGGCCTCGCTGAAGCACACACGGTGGAAATCCACCCAGCTGTCCCCTCTCGGGGGGTATCCCGGGTCTGTCCCGCCTGCGGGGAACCCCGCGGGGTCACCTTTCCCCTTGTCGGGGCTCTGCTCGGCTTCTGCCACC
>NW_010201685.1:0-244 GCF_000695765.1 Mesitornis unicolor
CTGCTCAGTTCCTTGCACCACCTCCATGGTGTTGCCCACCCCCGTCCCCCTCCTCTCCTTGTATCCTTCCACCTTCTGTGGCCAATTGCGTGGGGTTCAACAAGGCCAAGTGTGGGTCCTGCCCTTGGGTCACAACAACCCCATGGACGCTGCAGGCGTGGGGAGGAGTGGCTGGAAAGGACCTGGGGTGTTGGTGGCAGCAATGCCCATGAGCCAGCAATGTGCCCTTGAGCCAAGAAGGCCA
>NW_010201685.1:383-1592 GCF_000695765.1 Mesitornis unicolor
CCCGAGCGGGGCCCCAAGGAGGGGGTTTGGTTCCCGCAGCCATGGTGACACAGTGGCCTTGCCATGTTTCCTCACCATCCAAGCGCTGTCACTGGGAGAAGTGAACACTGGGGAGCATCTCCTGCTGAGGAGCGGCTGAGGGAGCTGGGGCTCTTGAGCTTGGAGCAGAGGAGCCTGAGGGGTGCCCTCATTCCTGGGGATCCATTGGGAAAGGGCGAGTGTCAGGAGGAAGGAGCCAGGCTCTGCTCTGGGATGGCCAATGCCAGGACAAGGGGCAATGGTCCCAAGTCACTGGGAGAAGTGAACACTGGGGAGCATCTCCTGCTGAGGAGCGGCTGAGGGAGCTGGGGCTCTTGAGCTTGGAGCAGAGGAGCCTGAGGGGTGCCCTCATTCCTGGGGATCCATTGGGAAAGGGCGAGTGTCAGGAGGAAGGAGCCAGGCTCTGCTCTGGGATGGCCAATGCCAGGACAAGGGGCAATGGTCCCAAGCTGGAGCACAGGAGGTTCAAGCTGAAGATGAGGCCAAAGTTTGTGAGTGTGAGGGTTCTGGAGCATGGCCCAGGCTGCCCATGGATGCCGTGATAACCGCACCCAACAACCCCCGTCCCCTCCTCAAGCACAGCTCCCACACCTACCTGCAAGAAGCAGGTCCCGACGGGGGTGTTCTCCTTCAGCGACACGTTATAGAAATTGCTCCTGAAGACGGGCTCGTTGTCGTTGACGTCCTGCAGGGCCACCCGCACCACGGCCGAAGAAGAGAGGGCAGGGGTCCCCCTGTCCGTGGCCAACACCGTCAGCTGGGGCTGAGGGTCCTTCTCGTAATCCAAGGGGGCAGCGGTGGTGATGATGCCGGTGGCGGGGTCGATGGCGAACCAGCTGGAGTGGGCGTCGCGGCCGTGGGCGATGCTGTAGCGCACCTCCCCATTGGGACCTTGGTCCTTGTCCCGTGCTGTCACCTGCAGGACGAAGCTGCCCGGGTAGACGACCTCGGGGATGCTCTGCTTGTACTCCTGCTGGTCGAAAAGCGGCGGGTTGTCGTTGATATCCATCACCCGCGTAGGAGTCTCTTTCTTCCCGGTCCAGGAGCTGGTCCACGCAGATCAAGTAGATGATGTTGTCCTTGGTGGTGAGGGCGAATTTGCCGTCCCCTCCCTCCAGGGTGACGTTGACGTTGGAGTACTCGCCGTAATCCGGGTCGGAGACGGAGATG
>NW_010201686.1:0-2385 GCF_000695765.1 Mesitornis unicolor
ACATATACATATATATATTTAACTAAAACATATATATAAGTATATATAAAATAATAGATATGTTTTAGTTAAAAAAATTAAAGTATGAAACAAGCAGGCAGCTACAAATAAGTGGCCATAACATTGTCCATCATAACAAATGGTTTCTAAGCTACTGGAACATAAAATAAGAGAAAAAAACCCAAACAAACCAAGACTTAAGAGCAACATCATACTCGAAAAAAAGATAAGAAAATGATTCAGGTCACAATGCAGCAAAAGTAAAGGTGGCATTACGTGGAAGATTGGATTTTTAAAGGCAATTTCATAACTTAGGCAGCCATTTACAGAAACAATTAGGAGGCTGGACATTAACTCCACTAAGCTGCAATAGAATTAAAGAAATAAATGCTGTATTTTGGCAAAAGGGTACCAAAACAAAACAGCAAGTTCATCAAGAATTCCTTGCAACATCTTAAACCAGAGATTGTAAGCTTTTCTACTTCATAAGCCTGGAATTTATATGTTTACTTCTTTCCACTTCTTAATTACAGTGAGCCAGTAGATTGGGTGCAACTTTTAAAATTCTTTTTATCTAGAGGTGAGAATATGCAAGGTGGATGTAAATGGTTTTAATTTCTGCTCTCTCAAGATGTGATGCTTTAAGAGAAACAACGAGAGCTGCAAAGTAGGAATAGGAAAGCACTTTCTTCTTAATCTTCCAATTATATTAATATAAAACTATCTTGTCATGGCCTATTTTGGGAATCTTGTTGCTAAAGTCTCGAGTTTGGTGAAAAAAAAATCAACAAATTGCAGATCAAGAAGAATATTTAAGGAGTAAAATTAGTAACGAATTAAGGTAGATTAATCTTCACTTAGCATCAGAACAGGAATTAGAAAAGCAGATCTTTCAATGTATTTACACTCTTCCTTTGAGGACTCACAAAGCAGAGTAATTTTCTGTCTCCCTATAGTTTTGCTAATGTAATTATTTCTTTTTAGCCTGAATTTTCTGATAGAAGAATGCAAAAATATAAAAAGAAGTAGCTCTATTGACAAGTTAACTCTTTCTTTGTCTTGTTTCCTAATGTTTGCCACTGTTATATTAGTTAGAATAAGAATATACCAAAGAAGAAATACCACTTACAGATAATGATCCGTTTAAGCATTTGCACTCGACTGTATCTAACATGGTCTTGAATGGCCACAGAAAAGTATTTTCCAATTGATTTTAAAGATAATATTTACTGTGTTAATATTTAACAACAATAATAATAACACTAATAATAAATCTGAATTGCAGTAACAATAATAATTTCCAAGTGGTTTAATTTGGCTTGGTGCTGTAGGCACAGAGCCGGTTCAGTCGCATGAAATTGCAAGAGGATGTTACAAGTAGGTGAGGAAAATTATAGGGATGAAGCTAATGAGGTGGCCAATTGGAAATTCAGAAATGCATATGCTCTTGCACAATTCTTTTTTATTTTTATCAGCCTTATTCAGCCAAGATGTAAAAACGATACTGTCTGACAACACCTCAGACTGAAATAAGTCAATTTACTGCCTTTATCTTGGCTTCAGCTGTAGTAACATCACTTTCCTCTTCGAAAACATAGGCGGTTGATGTGCCAGATTAGACGGACGTTCAACATCAGAGCTTTCAGCTCATCTGAATGCTTTTTTTCCATTGATTTGATGTGCTCATATCAGGCTGCAGCATGGCTGTAAACACACACATTCCCAACCCCATCTCCCATAAAATCATATAATTTAGAGTGAAAAGACCTTTAAGATCATCAAGCCCAACCGCTAACCTAGCACTGCCACCTCCACCACTAAACCGTGGCCCTAAGAAATGCTTTCATGCATACATGGTTATTTCTACAAATTATCCCAGGAGGAAAATTATCTTCTTTTCCAGGCAACAAAACAAATACAGCATTTGTCATGGACTAAAATCATCCTTGTACCTCAACACAACAGAAAAGAGAATTTCTAAAGCGGGGTATTTAAGCAGCAACAGGTCTCAAGTAGACTTGATTATGGTAAAAAAACTTTTAAAAAAGTTTGAAGCTCAAATGCAAAGAATAGAAATTAGAAGATGTATGAATGTAATGTGGCACTAAAAGCATAAAACATGGAGAAGTTAGAGAGTTTCTGAGGGAACCAAGAAACAAACCCTTAAAATATTCATGTTTTTCAGTGTATTTTTTTAATTCTTAGTTTAGGAGGTGACTGCACTGGTGCTGTTGGAAGCAAGGCACTGCTCTGGAAGGAAAAGGGACCTGTTGGAAGGGACCTGGAAAGCTCCCCCAGCGCTACCCCTGCCATAGCAGGATCACCAGAGCAGTCACACAGGAACACGGCCAGGGCTTTGGGTGTCTCCACACAAGGAGACTCCAC
>NW_010201686.1:2798-3183 GCF_000695765.1 Mesitornis unicolor
CCACCCCTTCTCATCCACCCCTGGCCTTCTTGGCTCAAGGGCACATTGCTGCCTCATGGGCATCCTGCATGTTGGCATCGCTGGTGCAACCCATTAAGAGGTAGAGGTTGCACCATGAATTTACTACATTCAGGTTTTGGTTCATAAAAACAGCAAAAATAACACTTTTAATTCTTTGCCTCCAGAGACCATGGGCCTGAAATGTGAAAAGTGGAGCCTCTCCCAAGATCTGCTCATGCATAACAAAACACAACTAATAAAATTCCTTTTTAATAAGACATGGTACTTTAGGATGGGAAATTCTATTTGAAGTCATCAGCAGGGCTCAGTTAAGCATCATTTTAGGAACTACTTGCACTGTTGTAGTATTCATTTTCTATATTTA
>NW_010201687.1:0-2069 GCF_000695765.1 Mesitornis unicolor
ATTTATTTTATATATATCCCCCCCCCTTTTTTTTTGTATTTCTTCCTTCCTTTCAAACCAACCACTGAAAATCCACAGCTGGAAATAAGAGGGAAGCGTCTTTCCAAAGGAATAAAGTAAACCATGGCTTAAAAAGAGCTACTTTGGACGAGAGAAAGGCAAAGTGAGGCAGAAAGTGTGTCCCCCATCCTGTAAAGAACCCTCCTCCACCTTTATTTTTATTGTTTTGCCGGTCAATATAGCGATTTTCCCCCGTCTTTTCCCATTGCCAGTAGGATTTGAGCCCCCACTTTTTTTGCTCTGTCAGTGACCGCTCGTTGCAACCTTTCACTCCGGACACTTCAATTTTACGACTGCGTGGAGGAACTCAGCTCATTACCAACAAAAATCCCATCAGATCACCGGGATTCGGGTTAATTTTGCTGTGGGAGGGCACACGGACACGCCACCAACTCTTGGTAAACGTCTATTTTCTGTAGAGCCGCAAAAATTGCCAACGCCATAGGGTTACGGACAGTCCCCGCGTTTCCACCAAAAGTCCACAGACCTCCAAATCTTTCCCTCATGTTCTTCCCACCGACAAAAAAAAAACGGGAAATAAACCCCCAATCTAATTATTTTCAGCAGAGACCTGGGTGACTCTGAGCGATTTCAAGTGTGCAGGGAGAAAAAGCCCATTTCGCCAAGCTGTTTTGAGGTGGTTTTCTGCCCAGGAAAGGTCACATTCTCCATTTTTTTGAGGCATGGGGTGGCTCAAAGCTCTGCTGAGGTTGAAACTGGATTTTTTCTTTAATTTGCAGACACCTTCTCAAGAAGAGGAAAAAACCCAGTGGCCCCCCCAGTCCATCTTTATTAGGTTTTCATAAATCGAGGGTGTATTTTTTGCCATTTAGAGGTGTGCATGTGGTGGGTTTTTCCTCCCAGAAAGCAGACAATGAACCGTGCAGGAGAACAGGGATTTTACCACCTCTTCTTGTGATAATATTGTTAAAAATCAAGCTACATTTGCTGTGAAGAAATAGCCTTGATAAGCGAATAATCTCAAGGACGGCGCGATGACCATATTAATTTTTACAGAACTCACCCACCTCATCCACCCCTTCCCCAAATCAACCCCTTCCCTAGGGAAACTCCCCCCAATAATAATGAAGAAAAGAGCAAGTAGGGACAGAGGCTCCTTAATTAACAGCTAATAGTCGAGGCGACCACTTTCCTCCTCTAATCAATAACATTTCTATTTTTAAAATCCCACTGCTTGCCCATGCAATAAGGGCAAATTAAAATGGGGGGGGGGAAAAATGATAAAAAATAATTAAATAAGTTGTCAGATCTGGGCAGTTTGAGCCGAAATTGGGAAATCTGCTGCATTTTCCCAATCGTTATTCCTAGGATGCAGCAAGCAAAGGTGCAGCGAGGATTTCAGACCCCTACCTTAGGCTGAGAAAGAAATATATATAAAAAAATAGAAATATAAATATTAATGGCTGTGAAAGAAAGGACACCCTGATATCATGAAATAAGATGTATGCAATTGCCTGCTTCTTTTTAAGGAAAATATCTTGACATTTACTGTCTGGGGAAAGTGCTGCTCTTTGTCTTTACTGCTTTGGCCGTGTTTGGATGTGGGGATGGGAGGGGTGATGTGTTTTGGGGGTGCAGACGCTTTCTCTTTGTGGCTGTATTGGACTTTTAGGTGTTTTATTGTACCCTCCCGGAGTTTATTTTCTTTTATTCCTCTCCCCCCCCAATCTCCCTTTGCCCTGACCTTCACTGAAAAAATGTCATTCCCTCCTTCCCCACCCCAAAATGAGGAGGCTTTGGAGAGATACGTGATGTGCGTAAATAAAGAGAAAGAAGGAAAGAAAAAAAATCCGCCTACAACCACTCCAACAAAAAAAAAAAGGCAATTTCTCTGTGCAAGCATTTTTATGCATTTATGCGCTCCCCGCGCCGTCAGATGTCAGCCCTGAGCGCTGCTCCGCGCTCCCCGCGGAAGAAAAAGACATTAAAAAAAAGCCATTTATGGAAGGTTTCAGCTCGGTGCGAGATGTAGGGGGGTGAAGGTAGCC
>NW_010201688.1:0-705 GCF_000695765.1 Mesitornis unicolor
CCCCACCCCCCAAAAAAAACCCACCCCCAGGGCTCACCCCCAGGTGGTCACACTGGAAGAGCAGGACACTGGTCCCCGGCAGGGTCTGCTCCTGGACGCTGATGGCCAGGACTGAGTTGTAGCCACCGATGGCCGAGGAGGCCGAGCAGGCCTGGATGCTGGCCAGGGGGTAGGCCTCCAGCTCCTCCTGCATGGGGGAAAATGGGGTGCTCGGTCCCCCCAAAATGGGCAATGGGGGTAAAGGGCTGAGGGGGTGCAAGGGTTATAGGGCATGGGGGGGTTATGGGGTGGCATAGGCAGGGGAAGAGCAGGTTTTGGGGGTGTTGAGTCTGGGGAAGGAGGGGTTATGGTAGGGTTGTGGGTGCCAGGGCTATAGGGGTGCAAGGGTTGGGGGTAGCAGGGTTTTGAGGAGTACCAGGGTTGTAGGGGTGTAAAGCTTGGGCGGTTGTGAGGTAATGGAGGATGTCAGGGTTATAGGGGTGCAAGGGTTGGGGGGAAGTGGGGATATAGGGGTGCCAGGGTCATGGAGGTACGAGGGTTATGAGGGGTATCAGGGTTATGGGGTTGCCAGATGTGAGGAAATACCCTATTTTTGGGGAGCAGGGGGTCCAGGGTGGGTGTCACGGTCAAGGTGGGTGCTGTGACCAGTTGGGTGCTGGTGTTAGGGGTGCGGGGTGGGTGCCAGGGCCGGGTGTGTTGAAATGT
>NW_010201688.1:735-1092 GCF_000695765.1 Mesitornis unicolor
AGGATTAATGGGGTGCCATGGCTGGAGCAGGTGTCAAGGCCAAGGAGGGGTGCAAGGGCCATTGAGGAGGGAGACGCCAGAGTATGGGGTGTCAGAGGGTGCCACACTTGGGCTACACCAGATTTATGGGGGTGCAGGGTCCTGAGCAGGTGCTACGGCTCAGGTGGGTGCTGGGGTTTGGGGGGTGCCCTGGCAGGAGGGTACCAGGGTTTGGGGGTACCAGGGTTTGGAAGTGCCCTGGTGGGGTTGGGTACCGAGGTTTGGGGTTACCTTGCTCTCCACATCCCTCAGCACCAGCTCTTGGTTCTGGACCTGCAGGACCAGGTCCTGTCCCCAGACCCGGCCCTGGGCCTCTAG
>NW_010201689.1:0-1128 GCF_000695765.1 Mesitornis unicolor
TTTCACTATTTTCCTCAAAATTTCATCATTCCCCCAAAATTCCATTAATTTCCCTCAAAATTTCATCATTTTCCCCAAAATTTTATCATTTTCCCCAATAATTTCATCAATTCCCCCCAAATTTCATCATTTTCCCCAATAATTTCATTCTTTCCCCTCCAAGTTTCATTATTGTCCCCCAAAATCCCATTATTTCTCCCCAAAATCCCATTATTTTCCTCTAAAATTTCATTATTTTCCCCCAAATTTCATTATTTTCCCCCAATAATTTCATCATTTCCCCCAGAATTTCATCATTTCCCCCCAAATTTAATAATTTCTCCCTGAAATTTCATCATTTTCCCCTCAAATTTCATCATTTCCCCCCAAAATACAGAAATCTAAGGGGTCACTGCGGACCCCTCAAATTTCATTCTTTTCCCCCAGAATTTCATAATTTCCCCGCAAATTTCATTATTTCCCCAATAATTTCATAATTCTTTCCAAGTTTTATCATTATTTTCCCCCAAATTTCATCATTTCCCCCAAAATTTCATCATTTCCCCCAAATTTCATTATTTTCCCCCAAAATTTCATCATTTTCCCCAATAATTTCATCATTTTCCCCAAAATTTCATCATTTTCCCCAATAATTTCATTCTTTTCCCCTAAAATTTCATCGTTTCCCCCCAAATTTCATCATTTTCCCCAATAATTTCATCATTTTCCCCAAAGGAATTAGGTATAGATTAATTAATTCAGGATAAATTAACAGCATTAATTAATTGACTCAGTATAAGTTAATCAAATCAGTGTAAATTAATTAATTCGGGATAAATTAACTCAGCATAAATTAATTAATTCGGGATAAATTAAGGAATTAGGTATAGATTAATTAATTCAGGATAAATTAACAGCATTAATTAATTGACTCAGTATAAGTTAATCAAATCAGTGTAAATTAATTAATTCGGGATAAATTAACTCAGCATAAATTAATTAATTCGGGATAAATTAACACAGCGTAGATTAATTAACTCAGCATAAATCAATTAACTCAGTATAAATTAATTAATTAGGGATAAATTAATTAATTCGGGATATATCAACTCCGCATTAATTAATTAACTCAGTATAAATTAATTAATT
>NW_010201690.1:0-871 GCF_000695765.1 Mesitornis unicolor
GGAAAGGGGGACACGTGGAAGCAGAGAGAGAAACTGGGATGAGTTTTCCCTACTCCTGAGAAGCACGTAGCGTGAAGACCGACTGCAACCCGTCACTCCCATCCTCCTGTGCCTCAAGGCAAAGAGGGAGGGGAAAGGTGAAGAAACCGGGAACAAAAGTTGAAACCTGGAACAAAAGTTGAGCCCAGAAAGAAGGGAGGGGTGGGGAGAAGGTGTTTTGATTTTTTAAGATCTGGTTCTGTCTCCCATTGTTCTACTCTGATGTTGATAACAAATTAAAATTGTTTTGTTTTTTATTCCTTATAACGAGTCTGTCTTTTGCCTGTGACCTGTTTAAGTAGTGAGAAGCCCTCTCAGTGCTTATTTTGACTAGCCCTTTTTTTGGGCATCGTGGTGCTCAGTTATGCACTGGGTCTAAAACACGACATAGGCTCTAAGTACATTTTTCTATCTGTTTGCAGTTTACTCAGAAGTTCGTCTAAGTTTCAAAGATAATGTGTTAAAGAAAAGCTTGCTCATCTGATTTTAAATAGTGTAGGGTTAAGAAAAGGGAAAACTCTAGGGTTTGGAGGTTTTATGGTTTTTTTTTATTATTTCCTTTTAATATAGATGCTAAAGCCTTCTCTAACCTGGATGTCTCAGCTATCAGAAGGAAATGAGGGAAGCAGAATAATGTCACAGAAAATACTGTATATTAGGTAAAAATTTTGATTATGTCTGTTGAAAACAGCTTAAAAGAATTGAGCTTTTCTAGATGTGTAGCATACTCATCTTGATGTCAGTGCTCAGCATGAATCCTAAGCCTGATTTGGGAGTTTAAAAATTGTCTATGTTTATAGACAACTGTCGTGGTTTAGGGCTGGGCCGGCCA
>NW_010201691.1:0-10845 GCF_000695765.1 Mesitornis unicolor
AATAATGCCATTAGTATCACAGTTTGGGCCATCAAATAACGCTCTCAAAGTTTATTCTTCTGTTGAAGAACACCCTGGTGCTTTCTGGCTGTTTTTCTGTGCAGTCCCAAGAGGCTGCCCAGGACCTGGCTGGTTGTCCCATAGTGGTTCTGCCCGCACTGTGCCTGCCCACGCTATGTCTGTCCTGGCGCACAACATTGGGTCAGAGCACGGCAGCCAATATGAGCCTAGGTTAATAAAAAATAAAATAATACAGCCTTTTGGACCCTGGGGAATGAAGCACCCCATCCTCTTGTCCCTGCCACCCTCCCCAAAGGGACCAGGAGAATTTCTGTGGGCCTTGCAGGCACCTTGTTGTGTTGTCTGGTTCTGGGTGGAGCAGCCCCAACATCGCCCCCATCCTCTCTGCCAGTCCTCCCTGTGTGAGGTTACTCAACTGTGTGTATAAAAACAACTCGTATGTCTCAGTTTATTATTTCTCCTAAGCGGATGAGAGGGTTGGAGGCTGATCAGAGCAGAGGAGTCTCCTGGTGAGTTCATTCTTCAAAAGCTCGGGTGGGCTGCTTCTCATTAGTGCTTGTTATAGTGCCAAGAGAAGAGAATATTTCTCCGTGGATTCATGTGCATGTCCCTCTACCGCTGTCCTGGAGCTGCTACAGCTGCTCCTCTCCTGGGATTTGCCAGACAAAGCAAACCCCGTGCTGTTTAGACTGCATGGGTGCTGGCAGCTGGAGGTGGAAGGCTGGGAGCAGCAGCAGTGCAGTGCTGCTGTGGGCACAGCATCCATCTCGCCCATGGTGCTTAGGTGCAGGCACACTCTCCATGTCACGGCCCTGTGACACATCAAAGAATGACTGATGAGTCCAAGGAGCAACAAACAACTTTGTTCATCCCCACCCAAAAAACTCCTGAGCCAAAACCCCAAAACCTCCAAACCTCAAGCAGTGTCTGGGGTCAATATGCTTCATTTAGCAGTGATGGTTTAAAATGCACCAAGTGTTACGGGATTGGGTGCCACTGGACCTGCTTGCTGCCCCTGCTCTCCATGCTGGTTGCTCCAGGGTTGGGGTGTATTTATTTCCTTGGGCCAGCCAATGAGTGTTGCCCTGGGGAGCAGGTGTGTGGAAGACCAGGCTAATGAAGCAGTCCTCCATCAGAAAACCCTGCTGCTGACTCTGCAGTGTATTTCCCACAGGTGTAAGGACTGTTCCTACTTCTCCTTGCTGCCTATCTGGATCAGCAAAACCACCAGCATCCAACAGCAAACACTGACACACCTTTTCAACCCAGGTGGTGCTTTGTTGCACTCTGAGCCTCTTGGAAATGAGCCACCAGAGGATGGCGCAGGAGAGAGCAAGGGGTTTTGCAGGGGGCAGCCCCAGAGTCTGTTTTTAGTGACTCGCTATGAAGGCTCATTGCTAATCGTGAAATATTTCTGCACTGCTGCTTCTGTAATGACTATTTAACTAGTTTTGCTCACTAATGATGATAATAATGATGATCACAGTGCAAAAGTGACATACTTAAATGTGATGTGGCAGAGGAGAACATGCCTAACTGCATCAATGGCTCTGAAAATGTCTAAAAGGGCATCTTGCTCACGGTCACTCCATCTCCACAAACCCCATCATCTTCTTCAGGTCTCAGTACACTCTCTTTTGCTGAGTACCCATCTCACGCCCCTGGGCTCTGCTGTCCTGAGCTGGCACATTAGCAAGTCCCACTGATGGCTACTACTGCACCAGCCAGACTGCAGAACACTGCCACATATTGTGCTTTTGAGTCATCAGTTATTGGGGTTTAAAGATTTATTATTAAATATATAAATATATATTTTTCCTGGATCAGTCCCTCAAAAGTCCTCTTGTGTACTGCTGTAAGAGACTTAAGTTCAAAGGGATGTTCAAGTGCAAACACAGCTACTGAGATAGGACATGGAGTGCTTCCCTTTAACGTAACTACTTCATTGGGATTTGCCAGAAGAAACGATCCTACTATTACTATAAAATATGCTTGCATTTTTGAGTTGCAGGCATAAAATGCTCTTGTATGCTCTCATAACAGAGCAGTTCTTCTGCTTTGGGGTCTTTCTTAGGGCTCTGGGCTTACAGAAATTCTTAATACTACCATTCTGCCCGTGCTGCTGACAATCAGCTGTCTCTGCTCAGTGACATCTTACCAAGTTCACATTTCACACCGACTGTGTACTAGCTTCTGGGTGTGTTTTCATAGCAAATCAGAGAGGCTGGTGTTCCTGAAATGTCATACTGTCCAGCCACCTTTGACAGACCCCTCTTAAGTCCACTAGGAACAGAAAAGGGTGATTGTCCCTGATGTGCAATGTACAGCATTTTCAGGGAGATTTTCAGCTATGCCCAGCAGTTTTCTGTCAGTTTTAGCCCCCTTGCAGGCTCAAAAGGTTTGATGGACTGGTCTGACTAGGCTTTACTTACTGATGGTGGCAGATTCAAGTGACCTCAGGGTCTGAGGTTTCTGTCTCCACTCTCCTGCGCATGGGTGAGCACTTGCCAGGCTGGTTCAGTGCCTCTCTTTTGGGATCTCCTGTTGCTGGCGTTATCTCCAAGTCCTTGCAGCTTGCTGAGGAGGTGGCTCAAAGACTTCTAGGAACTCCTGAATCCATGTAGGCTGCACGCAACTCTGAAGGCAGAGTTTGGTTACACTTTGCTTTTTATTGCTGCTGGCTGCTGCTGAGAAGCGCAGGTTCATTTGCCATGGATCCACCTGTCCCAAACTGCACGCTTTATCTCACGTGCCTCTGCCATCTCCCTCATGTTTGATCCAGCAGGCACACAGTGGCTCACTGCTCCCGTAGAAACCCAACTCGGCAAGATCCAGAACTTGCAGAGCTGACAAACAGCCAAGGGGCTGTGTTGCACCTTCCCTGTTCTTGCGATGGTGGTCAGTAGCATTAGCCTTCGATATGCAAAGCCACCTTCGGAATGCTCTTTCTGGGCAGACAGGGTAACATCTTACTTGCTAATAAGCAAGCCTGTTCAGATGATGTAAATATGGCTTTTCCTGCCAAACTGTTAGCAATGTCTGAGCATGTCCAAGTTGCTACACCAGCCAGTTGCTGCTATTAACCTTTAACCCATACAAGTTACGAGCTCCCTATTGTGCAAACATTCTGGTGAGAATAAGAAAGAGAGGTTGTGATCTTGTGAGCTCTTTCTAGGAAATAAACACAGAAAAACTGCAGAGACAATGCCAGGCATGTTCTGTAGGATGCACACCTAACCCCAGTGCAGGACACTCATGTACAGATATACCTGTCTGGTTTTGTGCAGTGTTGCTTTATGGTAGGGGTGAGTCTACTACAATGTCATGCTAGAAACTAACGTGGTCCTACCAACAAGACTCGGTTGTGAATGATCGTGTTAATAAAGTAGCTCTGCTCATCACCACAGCCACATTTGAAACGTCACCTCCACCCCTTTCTCCAAACAGGCCAGATTACAGCCCAGCTGCACTAACTACTCAGCAAATGCATATCCATGTGCCAGGTAAGAACTGCAGGTCAGGCAACAGCTCAGGTTTACGGTAACCATGAAGACCCTCCCACAGAAAGCATTCCCCAGTCGTGCCCAAGAACAACCTTTCCTGTGTACCAGACACACAGGTTTTTATGGGGAAAAGATGCACAACACAGGACATCTATTGGACTGTGACAGGCCACGCAGTTGGTCCAGGCAGAGATGGTGAGTATGTCACTCAGGGCTTCATTAAAAGGTCATTGATTAAATCATCTCTTTACTTAAAAATTGCTTTTCATCGCTTCCTGGAAAAACCCAAACAACACAGCAAGGGCAAAATAATCACACTGAGACTTTGTTGTGAGTGTCTGCTATTCATGTCAGTTCTCAGAGAGTTACAGGACCTTCCCAAAGGGCTGAGATGAAGCCCGTCACATTTTCCCACAACTTCCTTAATGGGTGATCTGAAAATCATCTGCAGATAGCAGTTCAGACACAGGCACCAGGCAGAGATGAGTCAGGGCCACACTGACTAACACGGATTTGGTGTGTACACTGGCTTGCGTCTCCAGTCCAGGTGCAGTCTCTCCAGATCATCTCTGCAGGACTTGGCTCAGGTTTCTCATGCCATTGCTGCCTCTCTACAAAGCCAGATCTCACTCCTAAAACCAGTGCCACCCAGAAGCATCAGTGTTAGAGGAGGACAGTGAACTGTTGCTCGATGCCTCAGGCAGTCCTCCTTCCACAGCACAGGGGTGGGTGCTTAACAATCTTCCTTCTCCTCACCCCTAAAAAAAAGGATTGGATAGGACTCCACCAGAAGATGGGAGGAATGAAGGAGAAGAGGCTCTGCTGCCTATATATTCTTTGGAGTAAAGACTTCTTCTCGTAACATTTTGGTGACAGTGTTGAGCACGCGCTACACGGAGTTTTGCTGCTTTTGTGCTAACCGCATTGTAATCGCGAGCAGCCCAGCCTCATCTGGATGAGGACTCTGGTTTTCAAGGGAAGCACAGCTGAGAAAGGCTTCAAACAGGATCTGATTAACCGATTAAAAACAGATGCTGTGCTGGCAGACAGGCTGCTGTGGATCATCTGATACAATCCCCTTCCCCTCGTTTTTGTACATAATGTCCTTCCAAGCAAAGCCACCTCCCCCATAGCTATGTCTAAATTGCATTAGGAATCTTGGCGCTTTTTCAGTTATACATGTTGTGAATGGCTTTGCCATTTAAAACATTTTAGAGGGACTGTAGAGTCAAGTAGTTGACTGTTCAGAATTTCACCAGGTAGTCAAAGAAGGCAGAGGCTGGGAGTGTAGCATTTTACTCTCTGCAGTCCTTAACCTTTAGAGAGCACTTTCCCCACTTCTCCTGAAGGAAAGAGCTCCATCTACTCTGGGACCAGAGGTGGAACACCCTCCCCCCACACACTTTGCTTTAGTTTTATGCATATGAGCCTAATGGGCTCTGCATCCCAACACTGAGGCATAAAACATCTTTCACTCAACTTTGCAAGGAAACAGCACCTCACAGCAGCAGGTTTACACACACCTCACTGCTCCAGTGCAGCTCAGGGCTACTGTAGCTCATCCATATTCTCATCTTAGCCCACTGCAGAGGCTGCATGGTGCTGGTCTATGCACTCATTGATCCTTTCCCATAGGAGACTGAAGAAAATCCAGTGGGCCAGTTGCCTTAGGACTACAGGCCACTGGAGGATCACAAATTTAGTTGTTCAAGGTAGACTTCTTACCCTCTCCCTCAGACACAGCTGAAACACTTCCTTTACTCTCCCAAGTCTGCACTTGCTAACATAAGTCACTGGGATCAGTTCTCATTTAGCCAGAACCAACATATTCAGGAATTTCTGTAATACACGTAGAGGTGCAAACAAGTTTCACATTGGGACTCTTCAGTCAGTTCCTTGGTCACAGATGCAACAGGAGATTCAACCCAGAGAAGCCAAGGAAAGGGGATAACTCCTCTGGCTCTTGTTTTTCAGTTTGACAAAGGAGAAGGGCTGATATCAGCATGTTGAATAGCAGAACCATCTAAATTAATTTCACATGGAGTGTCTGGTCTCAGCAGTGGGATGCTAATCCTTTGCAGCACTACAGCCACATAAATGCTCAGGGACAGACCAGGGAGAAGGCCTAACTCAGCACAAATCTGGGACAACAGAGGCACATATGACAGCAAAACACAAGGTTTTAAGTTACTGCTGGGGAAGAGAAGATGCCAGAGCAACGCAGAAGCTCTGTTTTCATTCTAGGATCTTGTAAGCAGGAGAGCACAGGAACAGAACAGCTCAGCTTCAAGTGTACATCGCAAATTCACACTGGCTCAGCAGCCCGTGGAAAGCTCAACATGCTGACTTTGCCCACAACTTTTTGCTGTTTCCTGCTCCCAAGAGCATCTGCTTAAGAAACAAACAAAATACAACAGAAGCAGCAGCCACCAGATACTACACCTTTTGCTGCTTTGGTAATTGCTTCAGAGTCTGCCAGCTTGACAGAGTTGAGCTCTTAAGACATCTAATCACAGTGTCAGCAAGGGAATACAGGATGCTTTTGGATGAGGTGTGGCTGATGAGTGCCTAAGCACCACATCTGAATTTCACTCACAACATCACTCTACTGTCAACATCACACAGGGAGTTACAGTGGTAATAACCACACTCATAATTACGCTAACACACTTCCCTGTGGAGACTCCCCTTTTGAGGCTGCAGATGGTGTGAAATAGCTTTAATCAAGGCAATAAAACCTTCATCAGAACCTTTAACTCTGCAGTGGCTGCTCTGGGTAGAGGTGTTAAAATGCACACAGTTACGACATACACAGACTGCCTCCCTGGCCTCTTCAGGAGGAAAGCATCCACCCTTAACTAGGGCATGCCAGTGTTTATCTCAGCTTAAACCAAATGCAGTTCAGCTAGTTTAATGCATTGTTTTGCACATTAGAATTAAACATTTTAATAGCAATTAATATCTCTAGTGCTTCAATGATTTGATCCCCCCCCCCCGACCTGTTACTTGTAAGTCTCTGTTAAAAAGAAATTGGTAAATTGCCACAACTGCCAGACTTACTGGAAAATGCAGGATCTTTACAGCACAATGCAGGTCTGTCTTGCCACTGAGATTTGGGAGACTTTACTTAAAAAAAAAAAATAATTACCCAAGTCTTTCAAGGGAAAAATATACACAATAAGATGCACAATGCCAAGATCTCCTTTTTGCTTTGCAAATGCTCTGGAGGCAGATTTGCTCCTCACTGAGCCAAGCCATTTCTTAAAATGACTGGACTAGGGTTTGAAAAACGTGCAGACTGAGTCCTACGAAGAATCTGTTTAGGTTTATGACTCTGAGCCATCTGTGAGCTAAAGGGACAGAAACCATCTAAAAACTGAAGCTGAGAGTTCGGTTTTCACATTATGCTCTGAATCACCTTTAATCTGCCTATCAAGCTGACACTGGTTATCCTGCAACAGCCCCACTGAAAATGCCATGGGTGTGAAAAACATCAGATGGTTAATGAGGGTGGAAAGCTACATAAATCATTAGAGAAGCATGGAAAATTCATTGCTGGCTATAAAAGTCACTAGACAAGGGCAGCTGTAAGCAGCTAGGTGAAAAGAGGAGGTAGGGGGACACATGGTAACTGCTCAGTGCAGACTGCAGCTATTTCCTTCTCAACCACCAGAAAAGTGCTGAAAGAATCACAGTGAACTGACCATAAGGTGCACAATCTCAGGTATTAACACCAAGGTGGTTTCCATTGTGGTCCAATTTCCAGCTTTTGGGAGCACCTTGGATCTGATACTGGAATCACAGAAGGACCCTGGAGGACACTGTTGTATATGTAGACCTGTGAAACCTCAGCCAAGTGATTATCTGAATCTGTAACTAACATACCAACGTGCTGAGGACACGTAGAGTATAAACACCACATTAAGCCAGGAGGCCAAGGCAGAAAAGAAAGGAAAGTCAATATGGCCCATCTTTGGACTCCTAACTTACAAAAGCCCTAACTTTCAGACTGCAAACACAAATTGTGAGATGTGATTTGATGACCAAAACCAAGGAAGGATTTTTTTTCCCGTTTATCCCAATGATTTACAGTATCTTTAAAGAAGACCGGAAATAGGTATCTCTTTCAACTCAATAGGCATGAATAACCACCTTCTAAGGTATCTCATGACAACATCTGCTTATGCTTAAAAAAGGTAGTTTTTGCAGAAGTAGCAGAACAAGGAAAACTGAATGTTGGTAAAGAGAGTAGCAGATCCGTGTCACAGCATGAAAGCAGCTAGAATGAAAACATGAAAACTGTACTATCATTTTCATACTCAGTACTGTTGTGACATTCTTCCTACCAGGGATTCCATCCTTCTGTATTTTAGACTGCCATTCCCGATTATGTTTTACAAGACAACCTTCTCCCTCCTCTTAGGCAGGCTGAAAAGCTTTTTACCTCTAGTTCTCTAAGTATCCTGTAGCTGAGCTCTCTTACACGTATCATGTCTTTCAAAATCAGTGCGTGTCAGTGTAACAGGAAATAAAAGGGACACTGATATCTCTAAGAAACAATCTCTGCCAGCAGAGGTTGGGGTTGGAGTCATCATTTCCCTCTCCCCTCCGTGCATAGTTCAGGCAGATGGCATTTGTTTATCAGACAGACATCTGGCCATGCCAAAGGAGAACATAAACAACTACAGTTAGAGAAAAGAAACCGCAACTGCTTTTCAATTTTATTCTTACTGGGAAGGTAGCAGCATCCTGACATGTCACATCATCCAATGAAAACTGACAGGGACTTTATCAAGGCTCCTTGCTCACCTAGCATTTACGGTACTAAGTCTTGAAGTAATCTTGGCTTGGCTGTAGTGCTTTGTTCAGCCTGCCAACATGGCATTCCCAATTCCAGATACTTTTGCTGGGTTAAGACCAAAGTAATCAACACTAACACAAAGGGAAAATAATCAGATGTGAAACACAGAGACCATATGATAGCAACGTGTCAGGCTGGTACTGCACAGTATTTGGACAGGCCAGTCAGAAATGGGTATTACAAACGAAGCTGGAAAATGATAATAGCTAAAAACATGTTCAAGTGTTTTTGATGATTTCCCAGAAAAGTCTGTTCAGAAATAAACGTAAGCTTCAAAAAGAACAAAATAAAATGCACCTAGTGATCTTTAAATCAACTTTTCCATTGGATAAATAAATTTGAAATAGTTGCACAGTTCACAGTGGCATAAAGTTCTCCGATTGCTTGAGTGCTTGAAAATATCTAATCAGTAAAAAAATACCAGAGCTGGGGGAGGAAAACCCTCTCTCTGAATTCTGTACATGGGCAACTGCACAGGTTTTGGCAGGCATCAGGTCATTGGATCCATGGGAAACCAGCAGCATCACAGGACTGCAGATCACAAGTCAGGGGATGGAGGATAAGAAGAATAGTAAGGCCCATTTTCCTGCAATGAGAACAGAATGAGCAGTTGAACAAAAGTTTTCTCTAATACATCTTGGTGCAATGGATACTGACCCAGAGGCAGAAATAAACAGGTACTCCTGGCTTCATCTTCCACGTGTATAGTGACTGCCACAATTCACCCAGCAGAGGACTGTGCTGGTAACCAAACAAAAACAGGCCTCAGTTTTGCCTCAGTTTAAAACAAGAGGTGCAGGTTAAACTTCTGGCATTGAGCCAAAGCTGTGATGCAAGGAAGCCACAAATGGTAGCACAGCCAGTGACTGGGGTCAAAGTTGCCTATGCAGACACAGGGCTCTGGCTGCTACTTTGTATTTACAGCACTTCCTCTACAGAATGATTTGGCCATTCTTTCCACTATTTTGGTAGAGATCTGGGATGGAGAAGGGAAGAGGAACCAACACAAAGGCAAGGCACCCTGCGATGGTTCCATTTTTCCCCACTGCTGTTTCCTTGCTCCCCCTCCCCCTCCCATCACTCCCTTCCTGTGTGCTTATTGATACGTAGGACAGGGAAGATGAAACACAGATAGCTTTTTTTTTGCCGTCAGCGTAAGGTATATAGCTGATATAAACCACAAATTTTATCTTGTCCACAGGCTCTTAGTGTGTTAAATTACAGTTCTCAGCTGAAGAAAGGCAGTCTTATGCACATAGGAGACCACTCTATGGGAAAGGAGTTTGTTTCTTAGCCAAGCCCTCTACTTGGACTGATACAGAAAAAAATAATAATAAAGAAAATAGTTACTCAGAGAAGAACAACTAGACTCTTCAGCAACCTTGCCTTTCTTCTCCTCATTCTTAAGATGTGGAAATAAGCCCCTTTAAAGCTCTTGCAGAGCAGAATGGGAGATGCACAAGAACTACACTTAGGAGCAAAGACTGACACTGGCCACATGCAATCACTTACCCTGGCATCATACTCGAGGACGAAAGGGGGGAGATCAATCTGTTCTGGGGGTATGGCTGTGAACAACTGCTGAAGGCTTTCCACATAGTGGATTTTGTCCTTTAGCCCTGAGACTGTGAAGGTTGTGAAAAACCATGCTGAGACCTGAAAATAAACCCCAACAAAAACAACTCAAGGTGGTCCTGTTTCAAAACCTTCAAGTTCAACACAATACTCCATAGTTACACAGACTTGAGTTAAATTTGCAACACTAACACCGTGGCAATAACACAACAAGGTCAGGAAGTACACATCACTGACTGCTTGCAAACACTGTCTTGAAAGCTTTCAAGCTAGTGTTTCCAGACTCCACACTTGCTCCTCCCCAGATGCCAGCTTAAGGTCCCTTTCTATGGCACAAGAGTGACAACTGTTTTGCTATTTGTCTTCAAAAACCCACCTGTGAAGTGACACATTTCACTTCCAGTTTAGCCAGCTCAGAATAGGACCTATTTGACTCTATACCTAACAGAAGCATTTTCAACCCTCTGCCTTCAAGTTTTCACAGAAAAGGCAATTTGAGGGAGAGAAACAGACTTTCAGCTGTTCAAAGGTCCTGAAAAAAAGTCTCCTCTCTGCTTTGGGCTGGCTCACTGAGTGAGTGTGTCCTGTCATACCATATTTCTTATCAAAGCCTTATCAACTTACTCTATGAAAATAGGCCTTATTAACTTATTCTTCAAGATTTTACTTGAAGTATTCACACCTCCCTCTTTTGGGGGTAAGCAGGATAAGGAATTTTGTTTTGTCAAGGCCAGTAAGACACTCGATACAAGAGAACCAAGTTCTTCACACATAACAAGAATACTCACATTGAAGCATGAATAAAGGCAGGATTAGTGTCCAAAATGGGTTGTGCAGTGACACACCCCACTTTAGTTACTCTGTGTTTTAGGATAACTGCTGAAC
>NW_010201691.1:10859-29358 GCF_000695765.1 Mesitornis unicolor
TGAAAACCATGTATTCTAGATAGGCAGTTATCCTTGGAATATACGTAATTTAAGGTTCACATCTAGAAGCCAAACAAAATTATTGTTGGCACTGTGAAGCACTTTTAGAACTATGCTTGTTTTCTAAGGACAAATGAGTTTCCAAGAGGCATGATGAAAAGCTTCTCGATCCCTTTTAGACCAGAAATAAGCAATGCAACTCTGAGCAGATGGCAGACATCCACTGTGCCAGGATTCAATACTGCCGTGAAATGGACCATTTATATCAGAGATTAAAGAACGAGATACATGTACAAGGGTGATGGGTTTGGGAAGTTGCATGAATGCACAAGCCTTCCTCCTACATTTGAGATATGGGGTATTTTCCATTGGTTCTAGGGAAGTAAGTCAATGCTTCATGTAGGAATGTGAACGTGCCAAACATTTTTCAACAGATTTGAGGCTTCTGGGCTAGCAATCTTCCACAGGGACAACAGCCCAGAAAGAGCCAAAAAAGGAAGGGAAAGAAAAATCATTCCCTCTTAGCAGCCACCTTCTCCACCAGGACTCCACTGCATATTCCTCATCATGTTTCATAAGCTGATGGTCTCTGCAACAGATAGCAGCAACCCCACTTGCCTTGCAGTTCGAGAAAAGTCTTGGCAGAAAGACATGGACACACATCCCTCTTTTGCCTCCAGCTGCACTGCTAGAATAGGATGCAAACCAAATCCATGTCCACCTCCCTGCTTCCCACACCAATAATCTGCTTGCCCCATAGATCTGCCAAGCCTCCTCTGCAGTTCCCAGAGGGACAGAGAACATGGCAATAGACTGGTGAACACGAGTTCTCATCCTCCGATGAAAAAAGTGCTTCTCAACCAAATAGAAATGCATGGGAAGAGAGGAGGGGGATAAAGTACTGCTGGGAATCGAAGACTAGTACTTCCTAGCTTCAACTTTTCCACTAAACTTTGTGACCTTAATAATGTTCTATGCTTGCTCCTACATTCTCAGTAACATTTGAGCACTCAGACCTCACATCTGTCCCTGTGGGAATAATTGATATCCTGACTGAACCTGGAAGGTATGCTGTTGGGAAGCCTCAGTCTCAACTACACAAAAACAAGGAAGCTCCAAAGTCTCATGGTGTTCCAGCTGCACACAGGCAAGGAAAGGACTCTCCGGAATTTTTGCAAATATTTTCTTGCCAAATGTGTGAAACAGATTTTTTTTTTTCCAGACATATAATTTTCTTAAATTTGATCAATGTCAGCAGAAAGCAGAAAAAACACAGAGGTTAATCTGATGTGAACATAGAGGATCACATTTTTAACTATTTTAATAGGACAACCGAAACTTTTAGGAAGGGCTGCTGCTGACATTTATTTCATCTGAAATATTCAAACTGCTGCAATACGAGTAGCATGGATGAAGTACAGAAGAGAGTGAGCTCCATCTTCTGTTGCCTAGGATAATATCTCACTGCTTCACAAGTTCAGTTTTTCATCTCCTGAAGGCTCAACAGGATTCTTCTACACTCATCACAGAGGCATACTTCCCATCTTTGTTACTCTATAATCCCGACTAATCTCATTGCTGCTTGACACACTGCCCTCTGCCCTTACCGAGGCAGCTTTTAAGTGATATACAGCAGATATGCAATACCTCTTGTACAGAAAGAAAAGGTAAAACATTCAGGAAACAAATTACACCAAGAATTCCTGGAGTTTTCTGTCATGCTTCATCACCCTGCCAACCAGACAGCAGGAGAAAGGACAAAATGTTTCTCTTTGAAAGAAACAGAATCCAAAGCTTCCATTTCTCTGTTAAGAGCACACACAAAACAGGGCACAGACAGCTGCACTGTACCGGGGTTCAGCTTAAGACTAAGGTCGGAAGACTACAGCTAGATCAAAGATGGGGATGGATTTCAAGTTCTGACTGTGGATCCAGAAGATACTGCCTAATTTTGGAAGTCTTCTATATACCTCCATGTTCCTCACACATGCCTTACATGCTACTCTGCCAACACCCAAAATAGACTTATCTTTTGTACTATTTACTTCACCTTTGAACGAAATGTTGGGTGGACAAAATACAGTGCCTTCAGGTTCCTCTTGTACCTGGTGTAGAGAAAGAAAAAATTATTTAAAAGTTACTAGTAATTAAGCTAATCTCACAACTCTACTATCAAAATGTAGTTTATTTTGCTTAAGTGCCTGTGATGTAATTTTATAAAGTTAGATCTAATATAAGGGCAAAGACCAGAAAAGCAAACGTAAAGAGAAAATTAAATTATTATTTTTCAAGTAAAGACATAACAGCCTGCAGTCTTTTACATGGACAGTGAAAGTTATGGACAAATTATGACTGCCAATGTTACCCAAGTCTCCTCTCTCACAACTAGCAAAATACTTTAACAAAGCCAGGCTTCAGAAGCTCCACCTCTGGATGGAGACAACCAATACACACAGTACACCTCTCTAACAGCTCCAGAAGAGAGACAGCAGAGGACAGCACTTCCTGGTTTAACAGATGGTTTTGAGAAGGAAAGAAAGGTTATCTTCTTCCCTCTTGCTTTTGTAATTTATTTAGGTCTCTGTCCCAGCAAAAAACTCTCTCACAAATACATGGGAAACCAAATACAGGGAGTGACAAATGTTTGCATAGGACAGAGGAAGATCAGAAGAGGTTCTTTTCCTATTGACACTCACTTGGCATCAACAACATCATAGAGTTTCTTCAAGAAATTAGAGTCTAGTTGATTGTAATCATTTGTGAGGGTATGGAAGTACACCAGGACATACTCCTTCACTGCAATATGATCCATGACATGGATGAAATACAGAAGAGCCTGAGACAGAAAGAAATGAAATTTATATTTGTGAAAAAACTTTTTCACAGTTGCATTACATTTTAATATGCTTCCTTTAATTCATTCACAAATTGGGAATCACGAGGCCAGGTGCCATTACATTTCAGCTACAAAAGCAAGGTGAACATTCCAAGTCTTAAACTTGGCTGTAATAACATAGATGCCTTTTTTATCTAGCTGACCTCACAGACAGAGATAAGTTCTTGCTGTTTCCATGAAAAACTAATTTGACCTGTTACTTTTCATTCTTCAAGTTTTGTCAGTTATAGAAGCAGGGCAAGTCTTTTTCTTCTTGAGTAGAAGAAGGAGTCCATGCTGGGCCCATTTTTCCAAAAAACAGTCCAGTTCCTCCTTGAAAAAAGCCACCTCAATACACACAACGCTTTATAAGGGAATAAATTTTTATCTGCCTATACAAAAGTTTTCATCTAATCTTTAAGTCTTCTACATATAATGTTTTACTATTAACATTGAACTGCCCTTATAATCAGACTCTTACACCCTGAACATTCATATTCAACCTATACAATTCTAGTTTTACTAAGCCTTACCTTTTCCATGTCTATCAATGTCACAGGGATATTCCTTCCAACCACCACCATCACTGTGCGACCACAGTTATCTACACCTACATAAAAAAAAGAAAACCCAATCTTTAAACTTCTCAGTTGTCAGGTTTTTGGTCCATTCCAAATCAGGGAGAACCAGCCGCAGCCCAGAATTTTTGCAACACATCTGACTTCTATCTTAACAAGAGAGAAAATACACTTAGAGTTACTGTTCTCACTATACCAGTAGCTACTCTGAATTTAAAAAAGGTTCATCACATCCAAGAAGCTTAAGTCTTAAGCCCTGCAAATTTATGTTGCCTATGTATTCCATATTTACCTAAATTTCAAATAATAACATGGTTTTATTTAAAAAAAAAGAAACCCAAACAACCCAAAACAAACCTTCACTTGCAGTTCTACCACCAAAGCAAACTTCTTCCTAAAAACCATGTTCTGAAATCTAGTGCATGGATTCCCAGAGCATGTCATGGACACCTGCAGCCCACAGAGCTTGGTCTAAGGCAAACAAATTTAAAATTGCAGCTACTGAGCATAGTATTTGCACAAAAATCAAGGTAAGTACCTGGATTTTCAGGAGGCCAAAGATATCAGCCAAAGTGCTAAACTGACTTTTGCTGCAGAAACACAGTGATGCTCTTGAGACGCTGATTACTTGCCTGTTTCTTTCTGTCATAGTGCAAAGCAGCATTAAGCCACTGGAACTATGGCAAGTTTTTATGTCTGAGTATGATGCTACCTAAAGAGAAATAGTGAACTAAAGAGTACAGGTTCCCTATCTCTACTTCCCATGCTGCAAGGACCTTGCAGTTATTTTCCTCCACTTGACTCTCCACTGCATTGTTGAATCTCTCCCTAATCTCCCCATTTACCAAACTGCACTGCCCAGGGTACTCAGCCATTAGCACTAGGAGACACATACAGAAGAGTGCAACATATACCTAATCTGATGTTTCCCTCAGGTTAAATAAAGCAAGCCATTTGTTTGGGAAACCTGTATTAAAAGTTGCTTTGGTAACTGCTTATTCTCTACACTAATCATTTGAAAGCAACATTCATTTCTTTGTAACTAAAGGGTGGAGCTAGTTCTTCTTTTGGCCTGGATTATCTAACACAGCGCACCTTATGCATTGGTTTAATCTAACAGTACTGATTTACATCTAAAGCTACAGATAATACAGGATCGTCAGACTGTTAAAGCAAAGCAGTTTGGGAGTTTACCACACAGTCTTCCAAAGCCAATAAGAGAATACTCCTGCTTTACTGCAGAGTTGCTGCCTAGTTCCTGGCCAGGCTTCTAGTTTAACAACATGGCTTACTGTATAGTCAAGGCCACATAATATATTTTTGTTTTGTACTTTTACTTTAAGACAATATACATCAATCATCAGTACCCTGAACTTACCTGTCTGGTACAAAGCTTTAAGAGAAGCAATATCAGAGAGGTCTTCGGCCCTTGCCTGACACAGCCAGCGATTATAACTAGAAAAGCAAAAACATCTGGTCAGATCTAATCCCCCTTTGGATTAGCATTAGAAGCCTGAAGAGGTATATAGGAAGGGAAGGACAAAACAAGCTCTTTCTGACTGAGCCCTTAGTCTAATGTTGTGGTTTTCTGACTTATGGAGCTACTACAAAGTTGTTAAAGAAAAAAGTGTTGAGGAGAAAAATAATAAAAGTTGAACGTCTCGCATACCTACTGATTTTCACTAGGGCAATGAATACACACCAGCTAGAAATTATAGTGGTGTTGCATTTGGGCTGAAGAGATCTCAGGGGTTTTTCCCATTAGGAATACTTCAGTGGAAAAAAATTCTTTAAAAATTCTACAAGTTGAACACAACTACGCAGCAACCAGTGTCACATATGGATTTTTTTTTCCTCTTTGAATGGTGATCAGTTTAGTGCCTTATCTGAGAAAAGAAGCCAAGCATCATGTCTGAAAATGACTTCAGGGCTTCCAAGAAAGTCAGGGGGTAACAAAAATTTTAAAAAAGCAAAAAGCTAAAAGCCTCAGGATTCGTTTACTTATCTTTCTGTTTTGAAGGATGGAAGAAAAGTGTTTTGAATATATACCCAAAGCTTCAGGAGCAAGTAGGCAGTACTGAAAGCAGGTGATCCCACTACAGAACACGGTGACAAAACAGTGACATCTTGTGGCAAAGAGGTAAGGCAGCTGGTCAAATGCACTGGGCATGTTAGTAGGTTCATCACTAGCTTTTTCCTCCCCTTTTCCTCTTACGGCCCCTTCCCTTCTCCTTTCAGGCCAAAGAAGCTACCACAACGATCCAGGGTAACACCAGGCTTTATCTGTGTTTCCTTGCCAGAAGATGAGGCTTCACAGATAACAAAGTCATCATAAGGGCTGGTCCTCTGAACAGCTAACTAACCCAAAACATTCACACAGACAAGGAAATTCTCACTTCCTCTGATGCTGTTTTTGCAGTGCAGCCTCTGATAACTGTCCCTGCAGGATGAGGCGTCTCTGCTTATCAACATCTCCCTCCATGCGGGCAAAAGCATGGGAACCAATGAAAGACAAATCTGCCTCCAGACCCTCTTCATCTGAAGCATCTGCAGTAGAAACAAAGGTAGCATAAAATGTTCAAGCTGCATACAAGACAGCAACGCTGCTGATGAATTGCTATATATCTCAGCAAGCCAGGCCAGTCATTGGGCTACAACTAACACAAAAACCCACAGTGTACCATGATGTGGCTCTGATATTTAAGCAGTACCACTGACAGATTACAGCATGTAATTTATAACTATGAACCCTCTTAAAATGCTGATTTACCTGGAAACTAACTGGACAAGTCCTAGTCATCAGCTTGTAACAATGGGATAACTGTTAACTCTTTCAAAAATGAAGGTCTGGAGAGAGCGAGTTGGGCTTTACAGCTGTGCTACTTGACACAGAGGGAATTTGGAGTCTGATCAGCAGGAGTAGGTACATCAGTTATCAAACTTTGAGCAGGAAAAAAATTGTCTGTATCCTCATTGCATATTCAGCCTTATGCCAGCTGGCCATGCAAAAACAGAAAGCCTTTGAAACCAAGTTATTCCAAGTTATGTGCTTTCGATGGTTTAAGACTTCACTTGAAGAAGTATAAACCTTTCACAGCACTGCTTAATGAACAAGGCAAAACATGACAGCTATGCCCATTTATATATGAAATTGTTTTGCCATATGCATCTCCCTTCCTCAACCCTGACATCTAGGCAACCTCTTTACAGACAAGACTTCTTTCACTGAGCCTTGACAGCTGTTTCCCAAACAATGACCTCTGGGTTGATCTAGTTCTTTTGCCTTTTAGGGAGTTTCTGCTAGTTTTCATTGAACATGTACTAGTTTGATGCACATGCTGTATCAACAGAATCTTATCACTTGAGACAACATTTGCTAATACATAAGCAACACTTTGCTAATACATAAGTCAATTAACATTAATGGCTTTTTAAGTTAAGGGCTGCACAAGATTCTGCAAAAAATTTGCAAAGGTCCTAATCATTCTTGGAGAAAATTGCAAAGGTAATGAACTACTCTAGACAGAACAACAGCTCTACTGCATCCTGTAGCCACGTAACTCCACACAATAAGGCAGAAAGCAGTAGTTACTGCTGTGGAACGCACGAAGCCAATAAGGCAGCTTAACAACTGTCTTCATTATAGCCTGCCCTAGGTGAGGTGGGGTAGCAAAACATCTCTCTGCTTCCCACGTGCCTTCTCTGTTTCTCCATCAACTTTTACCCAGAGATACTTATCCCAAAGTTCAGTTAAGGACTCACCATCTGGAACACCTGGCTTTTCAGTAATCCTGATCTGTCGCTCTGGTACTACAGGCTCCCCTTCTGCATTGCCAATATCTGCAGGGAGGTAAGGCAAGGATTGTATCTCTTCTTCCAACGATCTTGGAAAATACAGAGGCAGCAACTTCTGGTAAGTAGCCTACAAATAAGAAAAATGCGTGAAGGGTCTATCACGCATCATTGCTCCTCAGTTAAGTAGCACCTGCCCTCGTAAGCAGGGACTTTCTCAGTGGTTTGGAGGCAAAGTATCACTTCCCTCAATGGCTTACTTTGGGCTGCTACCTGGCAATAAAGGCAGATAACCTTGATAAAGGTTAACTTTTTTTTTTGCCACATTGGCAAATAACCTTAAGAAGACTCAGCTTTAACCTGCATGACCTCAGGTAGATTGCAGATACTTTAGCTTTGTAATGAAGTTACAATATGCATGGATGACTGACTTCAGTAAAGGCTGCTTATATTAAAACTCACCACTACACAGATCACCTTTAGTGAGCTGATTGGGAATAAAGAAAAAGCAACAACCAACCACAAGAAACTCTCCCCACGTGGATGAAAACTGAAAATCTCAACTGAACGCTGTAATACTCCATGTGTTCTTTCCAACTGATGAGCAGTTTTAGAATCCCCAACATGCTATTTTCCTCATCCAGATGCCACAGAACCTGAACACAGTGTGACTGTTCTGCCCAGGAACTGTCATTAGCAAGTCTAATACACAAGAGAAGTCAATATTCAAACTGTTACCATCTGTCTAAACACAAATAATTAAATATCAAGCGTATTACTTCAACAAGCAACATTTAAGATAATTGTAGGTGATCTGTGGAAATGCTAAACTGGTCCTTTTAAAGCACAAGGGAAGCAGCATTGTGTAAGGAGGAAGTCTTGAAAGAGGAATTTCTTTCCTGGCTGGCAGATACCATCCAGCGCAACTGCATGCTATAACTTCCAATATTGATTTCTGTTCATGGCTCAGGAACACAGAAGCGGAAAGATTCTGTACATAGTGACTGCTAAGAGCATAACGGTACTGGAAAAAATGCTAGGCTAGTAGGACACAGAAAGATGCTGTGGGACCAAAAGTCTATGTGATTTGAAGAGGAAATCCAAATCCAACTCTTCAATGCAGGAGTTAATACTGTTGCAGAGAAGATCAAACATGCCCATGAATTCTGGTGCCAAGAACATCAAGGAGATACCTCTTCAAGCTCGGAGACTGCAAACACCACCTTCTCCAGAGTCTCTCCATGAATCTCCAGGAACCTTCTAACTGTGCCTGCAATGAAGAATATTAAATGCAGTTAGCAAAACAGGAGGAGAAATTTACATACACGGCTACAGGTGAGGAAGTAAATATCTCTTCTCATACAAAATAGCTTCACAGGCTGTATGCAAGTGTGGATTCAGCGGTAGTTTCAGATCAAATGAGTTTTTAGCCACATAGGAATTTCCATCTCCACTCTCTCCTGCTGCTCACTTTAGAGATGGATATAAAAAGAGTAAAAGTCTCTCTCTGATTCTAGCTTGCTCAGTATTCCTTAGTCTGTGAATGTGATTCAATAGCCCTGCAAAATCAAGCCAAACATTTCCTTTAAAGAGTCTCCTGCAAACTGCCAAAACCAGACTATCCTAGAACAAGTCATGGTGCCACTCATCAAGTCATCAGGAAAGCAGGATGATAAGCAAGCTACAGCAGAAGCTGGTACAAAACAGAGTCAGCCACACAAAACCTCTGGGGTCAGCTATGCCAAAGAAGCATATAAAAATTTTATTTGTAAATCATGAGAGAAATTATTACCTCTATTACTTTTTTGGACTCCCTCAAAGTTATAGCATAATCCAGGGACAGTCAAGTTCCTAAGCCTTTGCAGCTGAGGTGAAAAAAACCAGAAGTTTTGTAACCAAGCTCCCACTCAGACTTATCCTTGTACAGAGGAGGTCCTTGAGCTGCAATAATCTCGACACATGTCAGGATTTTCAAGTGCTTTCCTGTCAGACTGCCAAGAGAGGAAGTGTCCAAACAAATAGGTTGGTCTAGCAGTATTTTATCAAGTAACATATAGCCCTATAGAGACAACAGAAGAAATCAATAAAGAAAAGATGTCTACTGTACAGAGAATACATTAGCGTGAGTTCTTCAAGAAACAGCAGAGGAAAAAAAAAGCTATTTTCAAATACTTCCTCTACAGAAATTAATGTGTAATTGGCTTGACCTGCAACACTATTTTATGGGGCAAATGCAGTGGTGTGGTTCCACAGCAAACAGCTTTCTGAATCTATGTGAGCAGATGTTTTCAGATATGCCATTCGACAGGCAGACAGCAGATAAAACAGACTAATCTGTTTCTCCAGTGTCAGCACCTCTGCTATACTGGAGTAGGAAAGATTTCTCCAGTCAGCTTGCACAGCAAGAGGAAAACCCACTCTTTCATCCTATTGTGCAGGAGTTATCATGCATGAAGGTTCAGGGACTGGGTGGTGGTGGTGGAAAGCAGACAGGAGCAGGCCAACAGAAATGAAAGAGTCAAAAGAGAAAAGGGAAAAGTAAGAATGAGACTACTATATAATATTTGTCTGTGAGCACTTTTCTATTCTTTAAGTATTAACTTAGGAAAATAAGAAAAGAAAAAAAAGAAGAAAACTTCCTAGGAACCAAGTCATCAGGAAAGCAGGAACTTCCTAGGAAGTTGTCTGTTTTGTTTTTAGTAGCCTTCATTTTTTTTCTTTAATATAGTTTCCTCTGGAACCCAAACAAGTTTGAAAACTTTTAGCATCTACAATGCTTTTTGGTAAGAAGTTGCATTGTTTGAAGGTTCTTATTTTGGGAGAGAGCGAACAGCTGATTCCTATTCACCACTTTCATGCCACTCATGAGTTTGCAGACATCTATGACATTTCCTTCAAGTCCAGCATATTCCAGTCTGAAAGAGACTTTAGCTTCTTAGCTATTTCTTTCCTTTCCCTATTCCTGTTGACCTCCTCAGCTTCTAATTGTACTGTATTCTTTTTGAACATGAAGCTTTAAAGGGTGGGCAAAACAGATTTACAGCATAACATTCTTCATTCTGTTTGTCTTACTCAGCTTGCTGTTTTGAACACAACTGAGGTGTTGCTTTCATGGAACTACTATAATCTCAATATTTTTGCTCCCTACGATTAGCCCATCATTTTGCATGTGAAGGCAGAAGCATATAGGAAAAGGCCAGTGGGGGAAGAATATCACTCAATGTTTCAATATGCTGATGACACTAAAATCACTGATGAAATTCACTCAGTTGCTTGAGGTCCGTCTACAGCCACTGTTTGAACAGTGCATCTTTGCTATTATGAACAATTTCCTGTCACCAGCAAACTCACCTCACTTCAGCATCTTTTCCAGGCTATTAATTAACGTACTGAAGACTGCAAGTTTCAGCACAGATTGCCATGGATCTTTACTAATGCCCTCTCAACTGAGAAAGGATCATTTGTTTTCATCCTCCATTTCCTGATCAACCATGGAAGGCCTTGCCTTTTTACAGCCTCTAAAAAAACTTCAGCACCATAAAAAAAGGTTTCCCCATAACAACAGCAGTCTGTCAGAGGTAAGCAGTCTGATGAATACTGCCATCCGGTTTACATTAATTTCCTACAAACTTACGCAGTGCTATGTGTGTTGCATCTTCCAAGGGGTAGCATCTTTTCAGAGAGTTGATGACACAAAATCCTACGGAGCACATTGCCTGTTCTCTGAAATCAAGAAGAAAAATGAGTAGATGGTCAGATGAGAACAAATATCTGTCAGTACAGTAGATAACACCAGTACACTTTTTTTTCCTGCCTCTATGCAGCAGCAACTCTTTCAGGTTTTCACAGAAGGATTCTTTCCTGGCAAGCTGTAAACATACCACTATTAAACAGAGAAGGAGGAAACAATTAATGATTCCACACTGTTTCCTCTTGTGTTTTTTCTCGGATTTCTCCTTCCACCTCAGCTATGTTGTTCCTGCAGGTTCTCATACCCTGAATGAAGAAGCTCTTCCCTCAAGCTCCCTGCAATCCTTTCCAAAATACTTTCCTTCCTGTATGGGATTGACAGTGAGGAGCAGGAGGGGAAAAGAAGGTGCTCTTTATTGCAAACATTCTCTTATTCCTCCCTCTGACCTATCACTTGTTTTGTTAGAGGTCTGGACATAGACCAAGGTAGCTTACTCAATCCTAGGTATGATTAGACAATCACTGGCATGGACTGATACATACTTTAAGATCAGTAAGATGCTTCCAGCAGAGAGCCACATTTTCAGAAGAGTAAAGCAGAGGTGTTGCCAATAGTCAGAGGAGTCTGAGCAAGCTCAGAGTTGCTAGACAATTCCACAAGTGTCAAAAGTTACTCTAGAGAACAGGTTGACTGAAAGGCATTCAGAATTCAGTAAGAAGAATTATTAGAATTTTTAAATTGTTTTCAACATGTTTCAATCCAGGTCTGACTTTACTTGTTAATTCTGAAGCAGAAGAAAATTGGCACACAGTAGAAACCTTAGCTGTAATCTTGATTATGAAACAGTTAACTACTGCACTGTAACACCTAGTCCAGACTTGGAAGCAGTCTGCTTAACCTCAAGAAATTTTTAAGTGTATTTTCTGACATTGCTCTTGTTCAGGTATTTTTTGTGACTGCTACCATTACAACAGGTATGACAGAAGAACAGAATACAGGAAAAAAACACAGAAAAAGAGAAAGAAAAAAACTATTATCTAAGAGGAAGTAGAAAATACCACAGATGAAAGAGGAAAAACTACAAACTCATCTGCAGCAACTGTGGATTTAGAAATATACTTGCATCCTGACACACAATTTTAGATGGCTGCTGTAGGAAGGCAGAGAGGCCAAATATATGAACTTACACAGCAGTCACATCTGCCTGTGGATATGTCCATGTGGCTTCAGAGACACATGAAGGTCCTGCTTAAGCAAGCTCATGTAAAGCTTTTCGCAAAATGGAATTATCAATGCTGCTTCTCCTCAGAGTAACTGAACACTGCACAGCCCTAGCTACACTATTTCAGGACTTGAACCAGCTCAGCACATTTTATCTACACTGCAACACAGATAACAAGAGGCATGAAGCCACTAATGTTCTCATATCCTTAACCAAATCCAGTATACGTGAGAAGATATTCACAGCCATTTGGCTTCTGTGCAGATCAGAGTATCTAGAACAGATGTGCTATGGATAGCAAGCCCTCACATAAGTTGCCCTGTGCTTACTTTGCTAGCTGCAGGACATTGCGGTAACAGCTGTAGAGAGAACTTTCGGCTGCTGTGCGATACCGGCTTTTGTATTTAGGTCCCACTGTGTGAATGATGAAACGTGCAGCCAAATTAAATCCTTTGGTGAGTTTAGCCTCGCCTGTCCTGCACCCTGAAAAAAAAATAAACACAAGGATAAATGCCTATGTCATAATAAGAAAGCTAGAAGTATTCAAGCCCTTGACTTCCTCCAGAGTCAGACAACTCTGCTTCAGGTACAGTCAGTGAAGTCAGCATCCTCTCTCATAACAGCTGCTTAGTATCAACCAGTGATGTTGAGGAGGTGAGAACTGTGCTCATTCCTCTCAATTTTAAAGTTAAATGCATATAAAGGACAAACCAAAAATAGCTAGAAATGCTGTCTTAGAGTGCTTACTATGCTACACACAGAGTGACTGGGAAAAGTGATTTAACAATATGCAGAGAACAGATACACAAATATGCTATACAACCAGCAAGAAAAAGTCATCCTGAATTTAACAACTTAGTTTGGGGAGATTGCTTTTTGGATAAAAGGACTACAAGTCTCCTTAATCAAACCCACCAGCTGTTGGCAAAGCTATTAAAAATAAATAGACTAAGCACCTGTTTCATTCATGCTCCCAGAACAAGGTAGCCTTCTTTATTTTGCAAGTTTCTTTGAGTCCACAAGACAGAAGTACGATTCTCATGGAGATCATACTTTCTTGACAGACTAGAGGTCTAATCTCAAGGCAAGGAAGTTTAAGCAACACGTTTAATTACTCCGTTCACAGAACCCTCCAGTTATATATTCTAGAATCATTTACTGCATGCTAGCATACTGTACATCTTTACCTCTTTTTAGTTTCAATTGCGCTTTGGCTACCCCCTGCAAGTTACTCATACTTAATTCCTGTAATCTTTCACCAGGAAAATCAGTTTCTCAGAACCTGATTGACATGATGACATTCATACGACATTTGATGACATTCATACAACATTTGATGACATCCACAGACCTCCCTATTCCCTTCAGTTTGATAATGAAAAATCCAGGAGCAGCTACTGTGTTTGAAGTCTGTTTTTAACTCAGCACCTGTAAGAAAAGCCTGCTAACTCTCCCCTTCACCCAAGTCTAGTCCGCTTCAGTTCTGGACAGCTGAAGAAGTACTTCCAGTCTTTCTCTGTCCCTACCCTCAAAGACAAGTGTTTTCCACCTCCTTCTTTCTGCTTGTACAGCTGCACTTCAGCTTTCTGGTCTGGCTAAAAACCTAAAACTTTCACTGGGTTAGCTTTCAGCCTGATCTTATAGGTTGCTAGTACGCACAAAATGAACGAGATGCCAACAGGTAGCTGTGATCATCCTTCTGGCAGCAGCACTATAGTAGCTTGGCTTATGACATCCATGAAGCTGCCCACTGAATAGGGGCATTCACCTCTCCCACCCCACTCTGTTCGCTGTGGTGCTCAGGCAGGCTATGAGCATGCATGAAAGCTTATCTTATAGTAAGAGACATTCCAGGTCGAGAATCTCTCTTGCTCAAAACTTTAAGCATGTCTTTTTAATGGCAACAACACATTGCCTTTAAGCCAACAGTCCTGTGAGTTATTGGATCAAAAAGTTTACATCATTAACTTCTACAGAACTCCACCTTGTTTCTTTTGGGTTAATCAGAAGGAATATAACAGCATACTAAAACTAAGCATACTTCTCCGAATTACTGCACATCCTCTAAGACATCTCAGCTGAAGACAGCAACAAAATAAGTACAGTAAGGAAAAAGTAGAAGCCAAAACCAAAACACTTAATATATCAGATATCAAGTTACTATTCTTCCTCTGTGGTCCACCAAAGTCACAGAACTTGAAAAGAGTTTCTTCCTACATGCTGTTGCTTGCTATCTTGTGAAAAAGAACGAAGCAAGTTTGACTGAGGTACAGTTGTGAATTCAGCGAGGAAACTAATAAATTCAGACAACCGGATGCAGCACCAGTAATCTCCAATTATACTTAGTACTTCCCCATGTCTTTTGCCTGGAGATCTCTACAAAAGTAACCTTGGATAACTATAAACTCTTTGTTCCTCACAAACAAAATAAGGAAAGTCTTCATCTAACAAAGACTGGAAATAAAGCTTACCATTTGGAAATTTCATTATCAGCCATAAACCCTGTTAATAAAGAATCTAGGTAAAGCAAATCTCCTTCATTTCCAGAATAGCCTTCCATTAAGGATGGTCTTGTAACTTCCTAATAAAACCTTTTGTTGTACAGCAAAGGTAAATGAACTGAGCAATTTAAGTAGTCACTAAGATTTTATTTAGACATGCAGTGTTTTATCAATCCATCTATTATTGGCATAGTGTCCTGAAAGACTGTGTATATTAATAGCCTGAAAGAGGATACACACAATGTTTATATTAAAACCTACTCAATTTCTGCAATGGTGAACTTCAGTTCCTGTCTTCCACAGTGTGTATGCACTGAACAGAAGAGCAAAATCTGAAGATGTGTAAGACTGGCCCCTCAAGTGAAAGCTCTGATAAGCTAACTACTGTAAGTAGTTTCAGATAACAATAGGAATTATTGTATCACAAAGTAAGGGCTCAGCAACTCAAATATCCACGAGTTTTCAAGGATGTGAAACCTGAATAAAAAAAAAAAGAAGAGACTAGATTGGCATGCATTTCCTCCGTTTATTTCACCAGATGCTGGAAAAAGATACAAACCCAAACAGCTATAGCTTGATTTTAGTTTATGCCCAAATTTTGATGCTTTGTACTATGCAAGGACAGTAGATTTCAATAATATAAAAACATCTCCAGCCACTTACCTTTGAGCTTCTGGAGTTCATCCCTCAGGTCAGGCCCAGCATGCATGAATATACTTTCAGACACTGGATTCTTATCAGTGAGAGATTCATTACTGGTATTTACTATGGCTGTGCAGTTCAGTAACGCTACATCTCCTTTCCTGAGGAAAGAAGGAAACAGTTTACTGCAGGCTAAATGTAAGATTAGGCAGGATATTCTCAAATAAGTGCTGACAAGGAAGAAAATGCAAAGTTAAAGGAAAAGCATTAACAGTACTCCAGTGCTCACACAGCGCAACATACCCCAATGTGCTCACCATGCAGAAACATCCTTTGCCTTTAACTGATGAGGAAAGATCACAAGAAAGAAAAAACGCAACCCAGCATTTCCTTAAAAACTCCCAATGTCAACAGTAACTTAGCAATGTATGTAGAAAAGGCAGTGTTGTAGGGCAGTTTAGCTAGCAGAACATGTGAAGCAGCCTGTTAAACTGATGGAGTGTAATATGTTCCAAAAAACATGTATTCTCTCTTGAATACGAGAGGACAGTCCTATCAAAACTTCAGCGGTTTTTTTTCAATGTACTTTTTTCAGTTTGCTTACCCACTATCCAGGACACATTACGGCTGCTGCTCTTCCTCAGGCCACTGAGGATCTAGAGCGACACTGCAACTAGACAAGTTTTCACTGCTTTTGTTCTGAAATAGTGAACCTGCAGTTTGATCAAGCCCGTTCTTCTGTTCAAGGATCAGACATGCAGAAGATAAATAAAGCAGAGATGCACAAGAGACAACAGAGTAGCAAAACTCTGTCACAGCAGCAGCCATTAGAGATTGTGGGATCAAAGAGCATAGGAAAAGAAATAAAGATTCCCATGCACTGAGAGAGATTCAAATAAGAGTTGAAACTGCACACATTTATTACACCCAAGTCCAAGTCATAAGAGATAGTTAACCTCTTACTTCTCTCTTTATTTACTGAACCAGGTTCAGGAAATCCACGAACAGTCTCATTTCCTGCATGCATTAACCAGAAAGAGGTTCAGGCTGATCCCTGAATCTGTCCTCCCAAGAAATCTGTGTCCATATTGATTTACAAAGAGTTACTCATTTAGGGCCGAGTATCTGAGTTACAGTAAACAAAACCTGATGGAGCAAGTTCAACTCAGCATGCTGAACTTTATTTTGATTAAAAACACGGAGTCAGAACACAGAATGGAGAGAGAACGGAGAAAGACAAAAAAGCACTCAAAGCAAGCCACAAGAACCACATGAAAGAAATACTGACCCAAACCAGAAAAGTGAAGTTAGAATAAAGCCAATAAAGAAAGAAGCTAGCAGATAGCAAGTATATTTTAAAAAAATTAAATTGTATCAAAGGGCCCAACTAATTTTTGATATTAAGCATACAGTATGACAGCAGGAAGCACAACTCCAGTCTGCTGCATCAACAAGTGCCTATAAACATGCAGTTTGTAATCTATGGTGTCAGACTTGCAGATTTACAGTAAATAAAAAGATTATTTTCTTCCTAGATCAGTAATGTTTGATTCAAGAAAAGAGAGTTTAAAGGCTTTATTCCACAGCAGTGATCGTTATATGAGGCAGTCAGATCCTGCAGTAAATGGAAAAGTGCTGACAAACACACCAGAGCCACACAGAACTTACCATAAGATTATTTTTGCATTGATGTCTTTCCTGTATGGAAAAGGTGATCTAACACCAACTTGAGCTTTTTCAACAGGATTCTGGTGAGAGTCCAGCTGCTTAGCCTCATAGGCATCAGCCCAGCCTGGCAGACTGTCAACATCCACAAACTGGGAAGGAGCACCCAAAGGATCCATGGAATGGAAACAACAACTCCTTTCCTCTGCTAACTTGTCACACTCCAGTTCTCACTGGAGTCTTCCAGGTGCTTTAAAGGAAGAAAATCAAACCAGCTGTTCACTAAAAGTAATTCCTGTGGAGCCAGACCTTTCACAAGACTGCAATGTAATTACTGCTAGCAGAAAACACAAAAACAGATTTCCAACTCAGCTTCTTTCTCTTTCTGTTTTGTTATACGTATGCAAAAAGGCAATGGAAATACTTGCAATAAGACAAGCCTTTTCCAATAGCACAAGATGAGAACACCTTTATTAAATAGGTCCAGCTGGCTTGCGATTGTATATTTTTAAAATGCTGAACACAAATTCCCACATGTAGAAATGACCTTGGTCTTTCCACAAATTATTATTTCTTTATCTAAACAAAAAGCAAATTTGTAGCAGGGTATGTATAATCTATTCTTTCAGAGATTTTGCTCTAGCCCTGGGTCATACTTCAAAAAGAGACCAAAAGAAAATACACTCTGCTTCAAACCACCACAACCCAAAAAAATCCTAAGCACAAAAACCCCTTACAAACAAACCAATGAAAACATTCTTCCTCCCTCTGAATCACACAACTCCTGCAGTTCAGTGAATTTTGAAGGACTGCAAATAAGGCTTACATTGCCTAGTTCTTACAGTCATGCACTTTAGTGCAAAACCCTCTCACCCAAAAAGGTTTTGCAAGAAAGAACAAAGATGTAAATTTGAACACTGGCCAATGAACTCACAGACTGAACTTTGTCATCTGACTTTTTTTTTTTTAAAGGGTGAGGTAACAGCGGTTTCTAGATAGAGACTCAAGCTTCCCAAAACAGACTTTTCAATTGCTAGCACATAACACCTAGGCTACTGCATTGTCATTTTAACTGCTAAACCATACTCGTGAACTAAGCCAGCACAAACGCACTCATAGAGGTAACTTCAGTTTGCCCCATACATGCCTACTATTTAATCTTTTTCACAGGTTCATAATTTATGATACTTTTGAAAACACAGCATCCACAAGTGGTAATTCCAACATGTGAAATATTCATTAACAAAAAAAAAATAAAATAAAAAGCCAAACTTAAACCAAGGAGAGGGTAATAAAAGCCAACACTGGGACAAAAATGGTCATAAGGGCAACTAAACGAGAATTTTGCCACGAAGAGTTGGGAGAAAGGCAGTGAGCAGTAAGGTAAGAGCAGTCAGACTGGCTCCGACCAAAAGCAAAGCTCATCCACAACGGTGCCTCCCCTCTGCCGAACAGCCAAAGCCAGGGGCCTAAGCACCAGGGCAAGAGGCAGGCAGAAGACGTAGGGTGCACACGAGCTCCTCCTGGATACCC
>NW_010201692.1:0-2519 GCF_000695765.1 Mesitornis unicolor
CCAGCCACGCCACAATGTTCTGGTCAGCGCTGCTGGAGTAGTGGTAAAACGTGCAGGACTTGGATTTAATCCCAACGACCTCGGGAAAGGTGAGGGAATACGGCTGAGTGCTGAGCCAGAACTCACCATGATGGTGGGAGGGTGTGGATGTGGTCACAGAGGGGACAGGCAGATTTCTCCCCACATGGCCCATTTTACAGGCACTGCTGCAGCACGTGCAGCCTCTGTCCTTAACACAGGCTGGGCCCTGTCAGGGAAAACTGTAGTTTCTCTGCTACTTCTGGGCAGATGCTGCCATGGCTGTCCCTATCTGTGAGCATTTTGGGGAGGGAGGAGTCTCTGTGTGAAGCCCCCTCTCTTCTGACTTGGTTTTCCTTTTCTGCAGGGGTCTTTGGGCGCCGTCTGAACTTCTGGAACTTGTCCTGCCGCACCCTCACGCAGTGCTTTGACCTGGGGGAGGATTCCCTGCCTCAGTCTGTTAAATTCCTGCACAACCCCGATGCTGCTGAGGGATACGTCAGCTGCTCCCTGAGCGGTGTCATCTACCGCTTCTACAAGTGCAAGGCAAGTATTCTGCCAGCAGTCAGGGCAGACCAGGCCATGGTGAGCTACAAGGGGTTTGAGAAATACACAGAAGAAATTTGGGCTCACAGAGAGAAAGGAGGAGGCATTTGGGGGTGTCAGTGTCCAGACTCTGCTTCAGATGTGTACGCTCGAATGAGGGGGGTCTTTTATTCTTTATGCTACACAATGTAAGTGCTATTGCAACTGCTTATTAATTTGCACTTACTAGATCTGGAATAATAACTAAAGTAACATTTTAATTAGCTTAATTATTAAATAGGGATTGAAGTTACTTACCCTACCCTTTCTCTCAGCCTCCAAGGAGTAAGGGGTGTCACCTTTTATAGAATAAAGTGATTGACTGTCAGTCATTTGTTTCTAAGCCAGAACTCCTTGCTCAGCAAGACTTCTAGCTTAGCAAAATGTTTTTATCTCATAAGAACAATGTCTTCTTTTTATCAGTCTTCTTGTTTTCTCTCAGTCTGGGTCTGACTGGTTCACAGTGTTGTCCAACACCAAGGTACAGCCTGACCTTCTGGCATATCATAGAATCATAGAATGATTTGGGTTGGAAGGAACCTTAAAGCTCATCCATGGGCAGGGACACCTCCCACCAGACCAGGTTGCCCAAAGCCCTGTCCAACCTGGCCTTGAACACCTTCAGGGAGTATCCACAACTTCTCTGGGCAACCTGTTCCAGTGTCTCACCACCCTCACAGTAAAGAATTTCTTCCTAATATCCAGTCTAAATCTCCCCTCTTCCAGTTTAAAACCATTGCCCCTTGTTCTGTCACTACCTGCCCTTGTAACAAGTCCCTTCCCAGCTTTCGTTTTCTTCTCCAGGCTGAACAGTCCCAATGCTCTCAGTCAGTCCTCGTAGGGGAGGTGCTCCAGCCCTCAGATCATGTTCATGGCACTCCTCTGTACCCACTCCAACAGCTCCATGTCCTTCTGATATTGGGGGCCCCCAGTATCTGGCAGTTTTCTTTCACAAGAGAGCACCCAGAGTGGGGCAAGTGCCAAGTCTTTTCCCACTCTGAGGCAGAGCATCCTGCTACAGCAATGGCAGTGTCCCTCAGACAGCTTTGCTGAGCTGTGTGAGCGTGGGAGTTCACGGGAGTCCTCTTGCCTGATCAGCCAGGAACGCTCATGGTGCCTGTGTTTCTTGTGCAGAGAGACAACTGGGCAGTAGAGGAGGTGATTCGGATCCCGGCCAAGAACGTGACAGGATGGATCTTGCCCAAAATGCCAGGTTCCTGTTTCATTCTTCCTCCTAGAGCAATGTGTTGTGCAGCCTGGCAAAGCCCACTGGCTGACCCTCAAAGCCTTGCTGCATAAACACGATGGAAGGCTCATTGGAGGGGCTGAGGGGCTATGCAAACACTCAGGTATCTGCCTCCTCTAGAGCTCTGTGTTTCTGTGCCCCACAGCCTTCCCACCTGCATTTGGGCAGGACTCCTGTGCTGGAGGCATGACGTAAAAATGGCAGAGAGAGATGCGGGCTGGAGCTTGATCCAGAGTGCATTTCAGCTGACACTGCCTCCTCTAGTGCTCTGTGTTTTTGTGCCCCACAGCCTTCACAACTGACCTCATCATCTCAATGGATGACCGGTACATGTACATCTGCAACCGGCTGCATGGAGACATCCGCCAGTATGAGCTCTCCAGAAACTGCAAGCCCAGGCTGGTGGGACAGGTAAGGCAGGAGCAGAAGGGCTTGCTCTGCTGGCGTCCTCAGCAGGATCTGGTGCTGGCTGGATGACAAGGCAACATCTCCCACTGCCTCACTTACAGGTGTTTGTGGGAGGCAGCATCCTCAGAGGTGGACCTGTGATCGTGTCTAGAGACGAAGAGTTGAAGTGCCAGCCAGATCCCTTGGTGATCAAGGTGAGTTTGGTGGCCTCTTGGCCTGCTGGTGTCCTGCTGGCTCTGCTCTGCCACTTCCCTGCCCAGGG
>NW_010201693.1:0-10160 GCF_000695765.1 Mesitornis unicolor
CTCCTAATATTCTGTGATTCTGTGATGTGTTGTGCAAGTTTGCTTTAAATTGACATGCAGAAGCTGTAAATAATGAATGAATCTTCATTGATCTTATTCTTGTCTCTCCAAAGCAGATATCGTGACCATCTGTTCTGTATCTCTCCCTAGATTTAAATCTACCATCTGTAGATTTGTGTGTTCATTCAGTTACATGCAAAACAGTGTCGGATTTCTTTTCACAATTATAATAATTAACAAAGAATAGTTCACTATCCAATTTGGTTTAGCATTCCAACTAGAAATTAAGATTTAACAGGAATTCTGAAATTGTCAACTACCCTTTTGCTGTTGCAATAACATGAGTTTACCTTTTAATCTGATCTATTTGTGTCAGTACAGCATTCACCACACGAATAGCATCTGAAGGCTCTGTGCCTGCCTTGAAGGCACTGCGGGCTGCTGTGAGGCTTTCTACCTACATGAAAAGAAAAATGACCAAGGTAAAAAAAAAAAAAAATCACCAAAGACCAAAAAAACCCCACAAAGATTGCACATTTGGAATGCTGGCAGCAAGCAAATAACCCAGAGAATACATTTGCAGATCCTTCTGACTAGTATCCAAAGCTTCAACTTCAAAATCTTTTGTTAAGTAGGAATTCACAGGGAGAGTGAAAGGAATGTCAAGGAAGGAAAGTGTAGTTCCTGTTTAGACAGTAGAATGAAGGCTGGTTTTCATTTTAATTAAATTTCAGGGGCAGGGCAGGGGAACACACACACCAGAATAACAAATACATTTAATTTAGAATGAGCTTCTCCATAGGAAAGCTAATATAACAATGATAATAAGGTAAACACTTACTAAGTTGCTTATGTATGCAAGTCTGAAGAGAATCTAGACAATGAACTGAACCATAATAATGCTTTTTAGAGCTTTACAACATACATAAGAACACAGTTAATACAAATCTAGGCTACTTTGAAGTTTAAAACAATACTCCACTTGTAATCACACAGCAGGAAGGGAAATTCCACCAAGAAAGGTTTCGCTTCATTTTCAGCTGAAATTTGCCTGCTGAATCATACTGTGTTCCTCCCAATACTCTCAAATCTGTAGCAGCGAAGATTAAAATTCACTCTTCTGCACAAATTTATGTAACTTACCAAAAAAACTATAAATATACTTTTATTGTTCTTTATCATTGAGCATTATCACAGTTCATTCTCATCGATTCACTTTCTGCTAAATTTTATGTACGTCAATGCTATTATAATCATACCTCATCAATCAGGACAAACACAAGAGCATCTTTGTCATCAATTAACTCTTGAATCTTCTGGAACATCTTGGTTACTAGCTTGCCACTCTAGAAAGACACCATATGTGTATGTTTAACTATTTCCTTACCACACCTTTACAATCCTTACCATATTTAAAGATGGAAATACCTGTTTTCTTAAAATAACTTTCTAATATATCTTTGGTTTAAATGTTCTCAACTACATTAATTATTCTGAATAATCTTTGGTGCACAAACTTTTTTATGAAATAAGCTCAACAGAAACAGTGTAATTTCTAAAACACAGTGTACTTAATTAGCTACATCAACACATACCTCAGAAAACCATTTAGAGAAAAGGCTATGGCTGTTTATCTCAATTAGCTGTCCATACCTATACCTACAGTATGAAGGAAAAAGAGGTATCAACTCTACTGTAAATAAAAGTCAGTGATATCATTAACTTCTGTAAGTCGCATTCCCTCCATTTCAACTGGAATTCACTGGAATTCAGTGAATTAGTACTTTAAATTACTTACTTTTCAAAACATAATACCTGTTTTGAGTTTAACTGTCATTTCCGAAAACATGCCTTATTAGAATTCTTTATATTAAATTGTTATAACTCCTTTATTAGAATAGGTGCTATTTAAATATAGTTTTAGTAACTGTTTTGAGTTTAACTGTCATTTCGAAAACATGTCTTATTAGAATTCTTTATATTAAATTGTTATGAGAACTCCTTTATTAGAATAGGTGCTATTTAAATATAGTTTTAGTAACTTATCATGCTAAGGACCTCATTCTTCTCTTTAAGATTTTATTCAGTACAGCAAGAACAGGCTGCCCAGAGAGGTTGTGGAGTCTCCTTCTCTGGAGACATTCAAACCCCGCCTGGACGCCTTCCTGTGTAACCTCATCTAGGTGTTCCTGCTCCGGCAGGGGGATTGGACTAGATGATCTTTTGAGGTCCCTTCCAATCCCTAATGTTCTGTGATTCTGTGAACATACATAAAAGCATGAAGGTTATTTACTTAGCTCTGCATGGATAGCCTTAGGACAAAATATTTCAACCACACATTATATAGCCCATGTTTATAATAAATTCAACTTGGGCTAGAGTCAGATTGTTCCAATAATTACACATTATGTTACACTTAGTTTTTTATATAACTTTTTTTAAAATATAATTTTGCTAATTTGCAAGTAAGTTTAACTCTTAATACTTGTCTGATATACAGACTGAGGTCTGCAAACTGTGGCATTCAAACAATCCAAGTACAAAACAAACAGGCTACAAAATCACTGCCTACTAAAAACAGGCTTTCTTCAACATGAATATACAAATAGCAGGCTCGAAACTCCGTGATCCTTTGCCCTTTAATATTCATTGATGTAGTCATTTGTTTGTGCTCACACCGTGCATCACCACTGAAATTTGTTTTACATACCTGGGCACAAACAATCACACATTTTAAAAGGCATTAAAATATCCTAACCAGTCTCTCTATCAGATCAATTTTATTGCTACCCAGTTGCCATAAAAAGAACTATGAAAGAATAAAGAAGAACTATGAACATTACCACTTGGAACCAGTTACTTGAAATCAAATATTAAATATCTTTGGGCTACTGAAAAAGAACAATTAGCAATAGTAAACTAAAGTGAAACTTTAAAAAAAATTATCACCTGTACGACAGTCGAATTGTCAGCTTCTGAGCCAATGCTTTACAGAGAGAGGTTTTACCAGTTCCAGGAGGACCTGTTTTGAAATAAAATTCATACATTACACAGAATCTGCATCGGATTGTAACATCTTGTTAACTATTAAATTTCATTACAGCACTTATCGTAAAGTAAAAACACAGCAGACAACAATTGTGAACACCAGGGTATTTTGAGAAGGTTATTTACTCCACTACAGTTCTAGAGCTGAGCTTTGAATTTTCATAATTCTCAATTATTGGTACAGTTAGTGTAATAGTTTGTATGAAGACACCATAAAGTTAAAATACTCGATGGCCACAGAAGTATTGTATCACCCTAGCAGGGCTTACACAAATTAGCATTCTCAAAAGTCAGTGCTATGCCTAAACTTATACCTTCCTGAAACATACTATTCTAACATGCAAAGCAGAAAGACATCAAGCCGTTTGATCAGCTGTCCACTTTCCCAGAAAACTCTACCTTGGGGCAACCCAGAGCATCTTAGGAAGTACACTCTGGGACAAACTTTTTGGATCTGGCTTGATACCCTATGGAAGGGCCAGACAGACTTGCTCCAGACAAACAAGAATAGGCATAGTTAAAAGTGTTTGAATGTATAGAAGTTGATGTGTTGGTGCTAATCAAACTGGTAACATCAATCAGATGACAGTACTTCCGTTCAAAGCCAGTACTACCACTATAGCATAAATGTATTTTGCACTACAACAGTTGTAGATTTCCCAGTATTAACTTCCTTGTGATCACAATGAGCTCACTACTAAAATTAAATATATCTATCACAGGTATATTGTTAACAGTTTGAAATAAATAATTTTCCCAACAAAAACATCCTGCAGCTTTTAAACTGAGAAATAGTTATAACTTAAGTACAAACAACATTCATAGCAAACATTTCCACTACGACTTTTTATTTTTGAATATCAGTCTTGATGACAAACGTAATTAATCAATGAGGAGCTGCATTTTGCAAGAAAATAGATTTGGTTGATGCTAATCTCATATTTGGTATAATCACCACAGTAAGCCAAGACTGACTGAAGATCATGACTTCACTGAAATACTAATAACTAAATTAGCGAGTACTGTCTTCATACTTGGCAACAGAATACATAAGGCTAACAACACAGCACACAAACTGATTTACCAGTTTCCTCAAAGTTTTTATAAAGCCATAACCAACAAATTTCTTAATAATGTGATAGAACTGTAAGTAACATATAGCTTCTATTGTCCTCAGTAGCTGCATTATTTTTGCACTTGATGCAAGAAAAAGCAATAATATAACATAAAAATGAAAATTAAAAAAAAACCAACTACTGTCACTGCATTATAAATTTTAGAATTTAAATTCCTGCAAAACATACTACATGTGAACACTGATTTGATTCTGACATTACACTTCTTTATTTGTATTATAGAGAGCATACTTCTCTGCTGCTTTTGGATCATCTAATTTCACTGCAGTGAAGTGCAATAGAAGTTTTTCCAGATAGAAAGCATAAACACATGGCCAATGAATCTACTTGGTTTAAGGAAGATAAATTTTACCATGCAGCAAAACAACTCTGTTCCACGATATCAGGTTGCTGTCAACGTTTCTGTCAGAAAATAGTAATGTTGTCGTCACATAATCAAGTAACTAATTGAAGAGGAGAAAAAGAGAGGCATATTAAAGACGTATCAGCAAATACAATTTGAGCAATCACCTAATTACGTCTATTATGAGGGGGGGCAGGGGTGGAAATGGCCCATGACTTTTAGTCATAGGCAACTTTTCTTTCTGCAAAGCTTGGAAATTCATTTCCTTCCAGCACTAAGGAAAAAGACTAGCAGGTACCAGGCAAAAATGGAGTTCCAGAACTTTTCAAAACAAATGAAATGTCTTAAGGAAGTGAAATTATTTTCATTTTCCATCATCCCACTTTTAGTGTCTCATTAAATCACAAGCTGCCCAAGCACAGAAAGTCAAAGACTCAAACTCCAGATCCTGTTTAGAGGTTGCACAGCTATACATTTGTTCAGTTTGCTGCAGTCAACTCACCAAACAAAGTAGTTCTGTCACATTTTAGTTCCTTTCTACTGAAGCATTTGTATTAGCTACTGTAAGGAATCTGTAGATAGTTTATCCTTCCACATAAGCGAAGTTGCACGTACTTCCCTGTATGCTTGCTTCTAACGGTAATACTACTTCATTTTAGAATTATCTAGAACTAGGAAGTAGTGATTTAGTTTCCTCGGTTAGTTCACTGCAAGGTAACAACAGTGCAAGTAGAAAGGAAGCACTGCAAGTACAGCTGACAGCAATGCACTTCTCTTTCAGTGATAGGCAGCCACCAAAATTGCCTCATCATTAAAAAGCAACAAAAAAAACAACCAAAAAAAACCAAACAACACACCAAAGACACACTTCTGGGATATTCACAATGGAGAAATAGAGAACTGATTTCAAAGAATGCTGTGTACATTTTTTCTAAGCCTCTGAAGTTATTTTTTCCCCAACAAATTTCTTCTTCCCTTTTAGAAAAAATAGGCAATTAATGAGCCTTAAAACAAGGTCCAGTATTTTAATAAAATGAATTTCTACTCTGTTATACAAAACATTCATTGTTTTCTTCATGCAGGCTATGGAATACATCTAAAGCAAAAGCGAAAATCTTCTGAGAAGTTTTAAGTTGCTACCCAGACAATACCTCTAGCTGTTAAATGTCTGATTTCTGTAAAATAAGCCAATGAATATGAAGAAATTCTTCATAATTTGCGGCATGAGCATCACTGAACGCAGTTGCACAGGAAAACAGATTTTTTGCAAAGCTGACTTCACAGTAGTACATATTGATATATGTCTGAGATAAAATGTTTAATCTCAAAACATCAGCTCCGCTTTCTTCTGGTACGCGTACACTAGAGAAGTAACTATCAAAAATTATATAGCTATTTTAACAAGAATATAAAGCTTTGCAAAATAGCTAAGACAATACAACCTTTCAAAATACAGAAGTGTAATAAGCAGACATTAGAATTCTTTCTTGAACTGGTGATTTCCAAATAACTTCTCCATGGGATGCAGCAAACAGGCTACATTTCAAATCTTACTTCTCAAGCCATTTTAATTATTATTCATTTTTAACTTACGTGTGATTTTACTTCAACGTCATATATAAGACTTTCCCAAAGGCCATGGAATTCAGCTGCAAAAGCAATATATTATATACCTGTTTAGGATAAATCAGTCTGAGAACTTGTAATCTATCACTGCAGCACAAAGCATTACTCTCAACTAAAATTAAGGAATAAGAATAGATATACAAGAGTAATTAAAATATATGGAAAACATATGAGTTATTTTTCTCAAAATGCAAACACCACTTTCTAAAAGACAAATTCAGGAGTTTCACAACTTCTGTTTCCTCAAATAACCATGAAGAGAAATTAATTTTCTTAATTTCTTAACACAAAAGGAAAAATATCATTCTTTCCACCCTCAACAGGGGACGGATCTCCATTTTCCCAAGATAAAAAGCTACAAAAAGTTGGGGTGGAAGGAAGGTTCTAAGCCAAATTTTATCATTCAGCTTTCTTTTCATTTTTTAACATCAATATGTAGAGGACATAAAAAAGCATGTAGCTGAATAATGCATAAAAAGTTTAAGTTGTGATTTGGGTATCAATCATTTCTAGCAGTTAACTTCTAGCTTTCAGCAAAGAAAAGCCAAAGAAGACTGAACAATTATAAACCACAACTATATGGCAATAACGTCAAAGTATCAGATTGAATTCTTCACAAAGAGAAATGTAATTGATAGTTAGACTTTTCATAACATGGAAAGGCAAGAAATGTCTCAGAATCACTGTCTCTTTGAGCTTAAGCTCACACCTGTACTTCTCCTTCCAGGTGCAGAATCCAGCTTCCATAAGCACAAAGTAGTAAGCGGCAGGCCATGCTCTGTTGCAAAGCCTTGTTGTTTTCAGAAGACACTCTGTGGAGTGTCTGCTATTCCACACTATTCCAATAAAAATGTGGAATGCAGCTTGTAGGGTTAAAAAGTTGCATGCTTCTGATTATGACTATACACTTTATTCACAAGACCAGTTACTTCCACCCATCCACAAGTATTAAAGTAATGAATGAAGTGTTGTGGAATCACCCATAGTAGTTAAGTCAAAACCATAAAGAAAGTCCAAACATATTGGTTCCATTGACAAAGGACAAAGTTAAACAATATCTACAAATAATACCTTTAATAGGTAACCCTATAAACACTTTTAGCCTTCTCAAGATTTTCTTTCTTTGTAATTACTCTAGACCTTCCAGAAATATCACATGGGTACCTGCTGGTAGCAGCCAGTGGTTAGCAGCAATTATATCCTCATTCTCTTCTTCCAGGTTCTCAGAGCTTGGTCCTTCTTCATTCAGATGAAAAATATGAAGAGAAAGACTGCTTTTGCTCAAGTCAATAGGCTAGAATGGACATAAAAAGACTTTTAATACATCGTTATTTCCCATTCAAAGCTAATTATTACATAAGAAATATACAGTTCTCAGCTAGCATTCAGCTTAAAGCCTACTACTTCTGTTTCAGACCTTACTAACAGGTGTAGGCCTAAAAACTTATCTAAGTTTTTCTGGTTATACCACTTGGCCTAATAAAGGATACTACATAGTCCTATAGACCTTGTTTTGCTTATGCCCTCAGGTTATCTCTAGTCTACCTACAGCTAGATCATATGCACTTGAACAGAGCTGTACAGTCTTGACTGTGAATACCTGTCTGTCTTTCAGTTTCAGCTCTGTATCCACAATTGACACAGACTGCACATTGCTGTTAAGGAAACTATCATCAAATTCTGTCCACTTGTAGTCACCAAACACGATGTTATGTCTGTTCAACAGCTTTAAGACACCTGTCCTGATATCTTCTTTCTTGGCCGCACTAACAAGAAAGAAACAGAATTATTTATGGCACTGACATTTATAAGGTAGCACGAACTAACATCAGAGTGCTTTATTTCATACTCTAAGCCTACATGTAAAACAGCTTCCATCTCACAAAAGAAAAATCCCCACAAAAAGACCCCCCCAAACCAAACCACCTTCCAAAAACCAACCCACACAAAAAACCCAAAATCCACTCACCTACCCAACATTCTGCAGAAAAAAAAAACTATCATATTCAGTTTGTTTGCAAAAGCAACAGGTTTGATACTTTTTATTAATTTGTGCATTAAATGACACAAGCCAAAGAACACTATTTGCTCTGTTTGCAGTTATATCAGGGGACACGGAATGACACAGCTAGAAGATTTTAAGAATGGAAATTAGTTATGCAATCTGACTGTGTTTCACTAGGGAAAAAAGAAAAACTCATAGCCAAGCTGCTAGACTGACTCTGGCACACCTAGCTTGGAAGCTCTCTTATGCTTTCACGCCTGAGGACAGATGATACCTCAGGATGGGGATGTGCTGTAAGGGGAATTCCAGTAGAAGAGACCAAAACTACAGGAAAAGGAATACCATTTAAAGATTTCAGAAAGGCTTTAACTTAATTTTGCAATTTCAGTGATGCATTCCAGCATGAATTCACAGTTCTTTGTCTTTTAAGTCTGACAAAAAAAGAGCACCTAGCCTTTAGCAACACCCTGGGGACACTCTCCCATAGTATCTAGATAGCCAAATTGGTAAGGACTGGATAAATGGACAAGATGACTGGACTGTCCAGTTCAAAGGCTTGTGATTAGTAGTACAAAGAATAAGCAGGGCTGCCAGCAAGTCCAGCAGGGAGACATGGGGTGGTTCTCTCAATATAGGAACCAATGCTGTTTTTACATCTTCATTTACACCCTGGGCAATGGGATGGAAAGCAACTGCAGCAAGTTTATGGATAACACCAAACCGGGGAGAGGTGTGGATATAGTACAGAGCAGGGTCCTTGAGAGGGACCTCTGCAGGTTAGATATGGTTTGGCAAGAACCTCTTTAAGTTCAACAAAAGTAGAAGTGAAATCCTTTCTCTCCATCTACTGCTCGGACAACAGCACAGACCAAAGGCCAACTGGATGAAAAGCAGCTTTGCAGAAAAGGACCCCAGGGTACCACTGATGGACAAGCTGGCAACGAGTCAGCAGTGTGACCCTGCTACAAATAAGGCCAACCTTATTTTGGGCTGTGCTAGGAAGTGAGCAAACATTAGGAAAAGTGACTCTTTCCGTCTACTAGAGAGACCTGTTTGACTTCTGGTGAACTTCCACGTGTATCTGGACGCTGTCGCACACGTTTGGCAGCGCCTGCTTCAAATCTCCCGCGGCCTCGTCCATCCTCCTCGTTCCTGGGGGGGGGAGGAGGTGGCGGCGAGGGAGTTAGAGAAGCGGTATCACAGAGAAGAAGGCCGTTAGCGACCGTTACTCTGCAACAGCACCGCCAGCCCCGCGTCCCGTCCGCGTTACCCCCCGCCTTCCAGCCACTCCACTCGGGAGACGGCGGCGACGCCAACCATGGGACACGTCGCGAGCGCGCCCGTTCATTTCCCTGCGAGTCTCCGCGGTGGGGGATCAAGAAATCACCTCAGGGCGGACGCAGGCCAGCCCGGGGAGCTCCTCTGACCCCTCCGCACCCTTGACTGCTGCAAGGACCACACGCCTCCGCGGCACAAAAGCGGTGGTGGAGAACAAAGAAAACCCACTCAGGAGAGAGGAGAACTGGACGCACCGGGATCCCGCTGCAGCCTTTTTGAAAAAGGCGGGCTAGCCAGTGGAGGCCCAGCCCTCCTCTTTTGACCGGGATCTTCCTCCTCGGCAGGCGGAAGCAGTCCTTCTGCTCCGAGCGCTTCCGGCGGGGCTGAGAGGAGACCTGTGCAATGGGGAAGAAGCACAAGAAGCACAAAGCGGAGAAGGCAGAATGGCGCTCGGCTTCTGCCACCTCCTACAGCGGTAAGAACCGGGGCGGTACCGAGGAGGGGTGACGACGACACTTGTCTTAATACGCGGGGACGCGTCTACACTATCCTTCCCACCCTGATTGCCGGCGGGACCCCGCATCCTTTCGTGGCCTGGTTACAGCAGAGCTCCTGGAGAGAGAGGTCCTGGCCTGAGTGCATGAGCTGCCGAGGGCGGACGAGCGCCCCGGGGCAGGCCGCCGGCACCGTCCCGTTGCTGGCCGATGAGGAGAGGCGGGGGGGG
>NW_010201693.1:10218-33055 GCF_000695765.1 Mesitornis unicolor
TGGTCTGGAGGAGGCAGGAGGAGGGCAAGGCGGAGCGGAGCGCTGGTGTGGTGGGCGTTGAGACCAAGTGTCTTTGTGGTTCGTACGCCTGTTATGGTGGATGCCGGTTGCTGCACTTGTTGAGTGGTACTTGATTTCACCTTGCTCCGACAAGGATCTTGTGATGTTTTCAGGGAAAGCCGGGGAGTTAGTCCCTTATGTATTAGGGGTTTATGGAAAATCGTGATGTAAACTGTGCTGAACAACTTATTCTTAACGTGAATCTGTTATTCTTAGCCATTGTTTTTCTCTCCAAACGTTGCATATATTTTCAAACTGCAGCAAATTCTTATAAACAGTATTTCTAGAAGAAACATTGCTGTATGCTGTCATCTTCATGTGCATTTATGAAATGTTTTACTTTTTAAATTTAGATTACGTGGATAAACCTTTGGAAAAACCTTTAAAGCTCGTGCTTAAAGTTGGAGGAAGTGAAGTGACTGAACTTTCCGGGTCAGGTCATGATTCTAGTTACTACGATGACAGATCAGATCATGAGCGAGAAAGACATAAAGAAAAGAAGAAAAAGAAGAAAAAGAAGTCTGAGAAGGAAAAAGAAAAGCATCTAGATGATGAGGAAAGAAGAAAGAGAAGGGTAAGCTGTGATTTTAAGAGTTAAGACATAACAATCTTGCTTGTCAGAGTACCAGAACCTCTTTTTTTAAAAAAAACCCAAACATTCTTGCAAGAAGCTTATAGTTCGGAGACAGCACTTAACAAATGTGTATGTGTTAGTGTATTTGTCCCATTTAAAAAGAGATATCCCTGTGGTGATTTTTAAATGGAGTGAAAGCTTTTTTCTCATAGCTCCTTATTTTTCTTGTCCATTTGCTTTGTCTGTAGGTATGAATACTTCTGTTTTTAAGTTGAGTGTTTTGTATTTCAGCCAGGTCAGAAACATATTTTGCTGCCTTTTGAAGAGATATTTTCAGCTTTTCAAATAAATCTAGATTGCATTTCTGTTCCTGAGGTATCCATTTCAATGGCCAATAACTTGGCATATGTTTACTCAGAACAGCTTTCTGCAATCTGAATGTTGAGTACTGTGGAGCAGTAGACTTATTGGCTCTTGCTTAGAATAACCTGCAGGCTCTGCTTTGTTCATAGCAAATGGTGTGGTCACCGTAGTTATCTGTTCTGAACCTTTAGGATTTAGACTGAAATCAGCAAGAAGATGTTGACAATACAGTTACATGTACAATTTCATTTTAATAATATTTATTTTTGTACAGTAATGATTCTCTGACCTCTGCTTTTTAAAATTCTCTTCTGTCATTTACTTTTATTATTTTCATCTGACATTTTTTCAGTACTGCTTTGTATATGTGTATGTCTAACATCTGTCATTTGGAATTTATTTGTTTGTTAGGCTGTATTACTTGAAAGTGATATCTCTTGCAGGATCATTCAGAAGCTCTTGAATACAGGGCAAATAGTGAAAAATTCTCTTTGTACAAACATTTTCAAATATTTTAGTTAAAAGTATGGCTGGGGCTTGAAATGTACCAAAATAACTGAATGCAGTCTTACAGCATCAAATGGTAGTATTTGTTTTGCCTTTGCTAAATTGTGGGGGGACTTTTTTTTTCCCCTGGAACTTCGTTATTAGTGCATGCAAAAGAAGCTAAGAGATAGATAAGTAACAAAACTGTAGTGTAAACAAGGTTAATGACTAAGATTATAGGAATGACTCGGGTATGCTTTTGCCTTGAAGCTCAGGAGGAGATCATTAATTGCTACCAGTGTTATAGAGCATTTCTGATGTTTCTTTTGTAGGCTTCCTAAATTATCGTGTGCTTTATTAATTCCTGTTTAATGCACCAAACAAAAAACCCGCATTGATCAAAGCAGAGCTACAAACCGATCTTTACTGAATAGCAAATTAACTTCTTTACTCTCTGGTGTAGCTTATTATCATGCAGTTTTACATATAAATAGCTTCAGAGTTAAACATTCTTTTCAGTAAATGTACAGTAACTTGCAGTAATATATTAAATACAAAGATGCAAAAGGTGAACAGTATTAGTTTTAATCAGAGAAGAAAATTGAAAAGGTGACAGTGAAAATGTATGTACTATTGTTTAATCCATATTATGGCTCAGATATAGATTGAGTCTCCCAAATGAGAAATCACTGTCTCTTACTTTTTAGTACGTGGGATTGCACATTCCAAATACGTTCTTCTGAAATCTGTCTTCTTCTTGCTATTCTAGGAAGAGAGAAAAAGAAAAAGGGAGAAAGAACAGTGTGACACTGAAGGAGAAACTGATGACTTTGTTCCTGGGAAAAAGGTGGAGATTGAACCTCCTCCAGATCGTCCTGTCAGAGCATGCAGAACTCAGCCAGGTGAGCAGTGTGAAAAATTAAATTATCTTGAGTGCTTTTAAAAGCATGCATGACAAAGCTTTGGTCAAAGGTACCAAAATGTAAAATTTCCGTGAAGATTTGCTGAAATATAGAGACTTTTTTTCCCAACATTCAGAACTTTCTGCTGTCTGAAAAATCAATATTCCTCTTGGTGCTTCCAGGTTTTAATAAGGTTTCTTTTCATATAACTGAACTTGCCAAGGACGTCTGTCTCTGGCTCCTGTTGCTTGGCAGAATAAAGCTAGTATAAAAGTATTATTGTGCATACTGTTTCCCTAATTCCTTCTTAGCATTTTAGTAGCATTTACAGAGTAATGGTCAGAATGTCTGAAACTAAGTTTTGCTCAGATTAAGGGGAAAAAATCTTGTGGAGACTGCTTAGTTGTTGTTCTGGTATTTTGTTATAACCTATGTGGAGCTTTAATTTTAGTATTTCTATTTTTCATCTAAAGTATGTAAGTCTTTGATCTGTGATAGGGTGTCCTCTAAAGAGCATAGTGCCCCCAGTTTTCATTTGCCAGTCTTCTTTAGTTCTCATCACCAGCCAAAGTACTTATCAGTTATGTGTAGTCACTTCTGCTTGTTTAATCCCTTCAGATTTTTCCATGCTTTCTCTGTCTGTAGCCATTGCTTGATAGTTAAAACTCATCATTAACCAGTTGAAACTTTTACTTACAATAATTTTCAAATACATCATGATCTTCAGATACATCCATGCCTGGAAATGGAACTTGGTAGCAAAAAGTTGTGTCTTTCATAATATTTTGAGTCATGTCTTTGGGACGCTGCCCATTGACTGGTCACATAATTTATTGAGGGATAGACAGGAGCGGTTGGACGTGATGATCTCGGAGGTCTTTTCCAACCAAGCGATTCTGTGATTCTGTGACTTTCTAATTATGAGTACACATCAGATTGAGGAGTGGTGTCCATCAACTGTCAAGGTGACCCAATAGGTGTAACTGAAATTTTCTGGTCAAAGCTTTATCTGGGTAGTCTGAAGCCTTGAAAAAGTGACAAGCTGAAAACTGACACCTACATTGACAAGGCTTCTATTTTCATCTGCTTGGAAAATGTTCAAAAGCATATAAATTATCTGACCTGTTCTGGTTGGAAAGGGAAATTTTCTCCATTACCATGATGAAGAGTTGGAAATTTAATTCTAGATTTCAGCTACTTGTGTTTTTCAGACTTCATTGTAAAGCCAGCCTCTCTGAAATATGTGCATGGAACAGGTAATTAATATGTAGTGTTTATTGTTTAATTTGTACATGAAGTGAAACCATAAGCAGTACATCTCTTGCCAGCAAATGTGCATCTAATTTTCACTCTTCTTTTTGATTGAAAAGATTCAGGGAAGCTAATTACATGGATGTTATAATAAAGAAACCTTAAAATTGCGTGGATAACGTTGTAAGAATGTGGATTGCCCAACTGCAGTATTTGAGCAACCGAGTTTCAGTTTTCCTGCGAAAATACATAACACCTTGCTTTCACCTTATTAATACATTTTCTTACAACTATCAGACTTAATATTATATCTGATTTAATGTCTACTAGTTTTTAATGTGATTAAAACTCAGGAAGTAGTGAAGAGGCAGAAATAGTTACCGTATGCTTAGAAATCTGATGTGCTGCTGCTTTGAAATCCATGTCACTGACCTTCAGATCAGTACGAGCTGTACTTACAGTTAAGATTTGCTCTCTGATATTTATATTTTTAAATAAGTAAATATACCTACATTGTATTTCATTGCACTTATCTGTGTTTCCATCTCAAACTGCAGCTGAAAATGAGAGCACACCAATTCAGCAATTACTAGAGCACTTCCTTCGCCAGCTTCAGAGGTATTAATTGTGTTGTATCTGCAGCTGTGTCAGCAGTGTCTAATGCATATTTATGTGTTACTTTAGAACTTCTTATCCTGGTTTTATGTTTGGTATCCTTTGCAACCATGTCAGACCTGGTCATTTTTAGAAATCAGTTCAGGAAAATTATTACAACTATGCAATTCTAGCTTTTGGTGGGGAAATGTTTTGGGCCAACCATAGGTTGCCATTATAAATTTATTAAATATTAATAACTTTAGGAATTAAAAAAACAGTTATGAATCTTAATAGTCTGAAAGATTAAACTGTTCTCATTAAATGTTGTTTTATTCTGTGTCTTCTGTTGGATACCAAAGCAGTTTTATACCTGCTTACTTGATAATCCTCTTAACTCGGAAAGGGTTTTTGCTTTATTGTTTTTCATAAGATACTAACCCTGTACCTTATGTCTAAAAATCAAAGAAACAAACAATTTCATTTTCCATTTCTATTACATAGCAATCAACTGAATTTGGAGCTAATTTAAAAATATTAAACACTGTAGCTGTTTTTAGAGGGCCACATGAACAAGAATTGCAGAAGTTATTACTCAGCGAAGCCAAAAAAACAATTTGGAATGTAAATAAAGACACAGAAAGCATGCATGAAATAATTAAGTGATTCAAGAACTAGCTGAATCCCTTCCAAAAAGTCTACATGTGTAATCAAAATTCTCTCTTGTATTAGGAAGTTTTTCACATACACTTCTGTTTCATGAGAATGCTTTTAGTGTTTTTTTTCTTTTTAAATAGTACTGTTCTTTTTATATTATTAATTTGGTATAATAACAATGATCATTTTGTTTGCTGATATAAATGTAAATGTTGGGGTTTTTTTATTTTTAGGAAAGATCCGCATGGATTTTTTGCTTTTCCAGTCACGGATGCCATTGCTCCTGGATATTCCATGATAATAAAGCACCCCATGGATTTTGGTACAATGAAGGAAAAAATTGCAGCAAATGAATACAAATCAGTCACTGAATTCAAGGTGAATTGATATTTAGTTTTTTCAGAACTCTCTAGTAACAAACCAAAGATTCTTTTTAACTGTAGAAGCCTTTCTTGCATCAGTTATTTTAATGTGCGTTTTTTCCAAACTGAGCACTTTTGTATATTCTGTCTATTAGAATGTGGAGTCTCTACACTTGTCCCATTCAACTACAGTATTTTTATTTTTTTTAAATATAGACCAGGCTAGATTGATTAAAAGGCAATTTTGACATGTCTGCTAGAAAACTGGATATACTGAAGCATTTTGCTTAAGATTCATTCAACTACATGTTTTTTTATCTTTAATTATCCTGTTTTCCTTATACCTTCATTTGGAATAGTCTTTTGGCAGAAACTTGCTTGACTGGATGATCTTTAAGATCCCTTCCAACCTAAACCATCCTATGATTCTAAGTTTGTTGGCAACTTGCCTTAGCTGTTTAGTGTATTGCTATTGCTGCAATACTTCATTGGATGCATTGTGGTTTTGCAGACAGTGCAGTAAGAAATCTTTTAATGGTATTGCCAGCTCCTGGAAGGAAAGGCGTTTTTGTTTTTTTTTTACTGATTCATGAAGTTCTATTAGCTGCTTTCAGTATTATTGTTTTCTAGAGTGATGTTAATATAACAGTATACAGATGTTGTATTTCTCAAGTATATTCTGATTTGGAAGGTGGGGAAAAAACCCCGAAAAAGTACTTACCTTGGTACCTCAGTCCTTCTGTTAATTTCTCCATTACTTCTGTTTAGTCCATTTGTGTAAGGAGGAAATGTTCCATTTAGCATTCAGGGAAAATGTTTTTTTTTTTTTTAATAACCAAAAAACAAATTCCAAACAAAGCTGAGCATCTTTAAGAAGGAAAAAGGGATCAAAACTTTGCAATTGTGTTACCTTTTGACTTGCATTTACTTCATGAGCTTGCTGCTAAAATACTGTTTTGTTCACAAAGCTGCCATGATGGAATGGTATCTTCCAGTCATTTAATGAAGGAGTTCAAAAATTTAACAGTTCTTTTGTTTTGTATTTTACAGGCAGATTTTAAACTGATGTGTGATAATGCAATGACTTACAACAGACCAGATACTGTTTACTACAAGCTAGCCAAGAAGATACTACACACAGGCTTTAAGATGATGAGCAAAGTAAGAGACCTATAAAAAACAAAAAGCAGAAACTCTTTTGGGATTTTTTTGTTCATACTTAAAAGAAACATAACATTTTTTATTATTATTAATTATTTCATCTATCTGTGATGAATTGTAGCAGTGCCTGTTAATGGTGCAGTAATTAAGGGCTTGATACAATTCTTGTTATCACTCCCTTATTTCTCAACCTCGTCTGCATTGTAGGAGCTTCGTCCACTGGCCTCAGTGGCAGCAATTAAGATCCACCTACATAAATCCCAACTGCAAAACATTGCTTCTGCCTGAATCTTTGAAAACAAGATCTCATTTAGGTTTTATTTGTGGATAAACAAGACAGCTTTTCTTTTTTGAAGGTGGTGGGTGTAGGGGAGGTTTCAAGGGTTTCACAGATGAACATGTGCCAGTATGCTTTTTACTCAAATACTGTTGTTTGCTTGTAAAATGAAGTTATTTTGGTAAGCCGCTCTGTGTGCATGCACACGTGTGTGTGTGTGTGTGTGTGTGTGTGTGTGTGTGTGTGTGTGTGTGTGATGCAGTTCTGGTAAGTTTTGTGTAAAATGGGCGGTTGTCTTTGCATATGCAGTTTTTTGTTTGTTTGTTTCTCTCTTGATAGTTGGGCTGCAGAAATTCTGATGCCATGCTACCATGACCAAATCATGTTGCATCGCCATTGGAAACGAGGCATTAAGAACAAAATAAGGCCATGGCCATTCCCATCCCATCCCATTATCATAGCATCTTGGCTATGAGGGAAAGGTTAAGTCCCTGCCGCTCTGTCCTTTCTGATTCTAGGAACGGCTGTTAGCTTTGAAGCGCAGCATGTCGTTTATGCAGGACATGGATTTTTCTCAGCAGGCAGCTCTTTTGGGTGATGAAGATACAGCAGTTGAGGAACCTGTCCCTGAAGTTGTTCCTGTACAAGCAGAGACTACCAAGAAATCCAAAAAGCAAAATAAAGAAGTTATTAGGTAAAGGTTTTAATGGGCATGCTTACTGGTTTGTTGCAGTTTTTCTAATATGAAATAGCAGCAAAGAATTGAGGTGAAGAAAACCCTCCTTTCGGTCTCTCTCCTTGTTGTCCATAGGATTAATGGGCAATTTTACTGTATTTTATTTATATGTTTATAGAACTAGTTTAATTAACCCTGTGGTTCCCAACTTGAAACAATTCAAAGAACAGCTATATTCTTTTAAACACTTACAGTTAATGTAGATACAGGTTTTTTTATTGTTCTTTGTATTAAATAATGAGTAGTTTCTTCTCATGATGGTTTGAAATGTTCTTTCACTTGTAAAATAGCCACAAAGTCTTACTGCATTTTGTCCTTTTTTTTTCCTTTCTTTTTTTTTTCTAAAATGATTGACTCTTTCAAAGTCTAAACAGGGTCTTTGAGAGGGCAAAATGGCCCCAGATCAGTAAATAATTTTATTTAACTTCAGTCTTATCTGGCAGGATGTAGAGGCACAGGAGATTATTTCTGGAGCAGATGATAACATCTTCCCAATGAAAGCTTATTAAGCTTCTTTGTAAAATACATTGCTAGTGCACTAGTCGTCTTCCAGCTAATAGGAACCCTCATGTCAGGAAATCGTGTCTTTATAACTAAAACCTAATTTTAGTAAAATTAAAGGGTTTTTTTAGAGGACATTTTAGCAGAAACTGTGATTCACAAGCAAATTATGTTATTCAGTGTTCTTACGTAGACATACTGAATTTAAATTGTAGAGCATCATCTAAACTGGAATTTTATGAAAATAAAAATCTAACAGAGCATTACTAGTCATGTTTCAAATAATCTGATCATGTAGATATGTTCTGCAGGCTTCTTTCTTAAACATCCAAAGTAAAAGTAGTGAAATGTGACTTGTTCTTTCAAGTTCATGCTCTTATTTTTGTTGAAGCTTTAGTGTTATAATCAGCCACATGTTTTTTGTAACACTTCAAGCATTTCTGTAATCCTGTCTGTTGGAAGAAGTAGTATTTTAATGTAGTTGTCCTGTGGAAATAGGAGACTGCAACATGTATCTTCAAACCAATTTTAAACTGAAAAATTTTGTCTGGAGCTATTTTAATAGCATACAGAAACATATCTGTTGCTGTATCGTGGAGAATTATCAAAGTGTAATTTGTTCTTTCTTTAGGAGATTCTGTATAGGAATTTACTGAAAGTACCTTTCCATAAACAAGACTTGATTGGAGGAAAGGTCGTTTGGGTTTTGTTTGGGTTTTTTGTTTTGTTTTGGTTTTGTTTTTTAGATATGATTATTTGGTTTGTATGGTGCCCAGAATAATAGATTTTATCTTCCGATTTAATTCTTACATAAACTCCATTACAGGAGTAACTTTATACTTTGCCAGTTTTTGTGTGCTTATCTTCAAGTACAGATAGCCAAGAGAGCAAGAAATTGAAACTGCCAAGGAATGAAGTATTGGTCTTTATTTAATATCTACCTTAACATACAATTCATAACATAACAGTTAAACATAAACAGTTTAAACATAACAGTTTAAAAATATCTGTTCATTAATTTTATCCTGTTACTAGTTTCCTTGCAATCACTTGTGCTATAAATATACTTTCCAGTGCTTTTCAATGTTTATTTAACTTTAGTAGCTAGAATTAATTTGTTTTTTCCTAATTAATTTAATCTTTTAAGCAGTTGTATCTTGGCATCAAGTAGGATAGATTTTATTCTTTCCGATTAACAGCAAGAGCTTTGGGGGAAGAATTGAACCTAATAGCAGATATTTTTGCCTTCATATTTTATAGTTAAAACCAGAGAAAGAGCTGAAGTCAGTGTTCGCAAAGTGTTAAAGCAGTTCAGACCTCTATACTGTAGTTTAAAAAGTGACTCAATTACTAAAACATCCTAATATCTAAGTAGTGTTTGAAACATTTTTCTAGGATGTTGCAATCTTCTGAACATTCTCTCAAAATTCGTGTCCATTAAGTATCCTGTAGCGTGTGATAGAAAGTGCCAGTTGTTGAGATGTTTCCTGCTGTGTACACCCTTTCTTAAACTTTCAGTGAAAAAAAAATCATGTAACACATTTGTCTCATAATAGTATGATCCTGTGATCTTTTTGTTGTCTTTAATAGCAAAACTTTCTTGTGTATCGGATCTGAATCTCTATACAGAGAGAAATTCTTAGCTAAGCAAATGGAAGAAGATACCCCAGGAGAGACAAATGGATTTGGTGTGAGGAGATGCTCTACCCAGTACCTAAGGTGTTTGGCCCTAGTGTCTAATGTCCATATAATGCCCTGAAAGATTTTGATGTACAAAGTTTATTTTACCTATATAGTATAACGGAGACTGCCATATCCTACTGCTATCTTCACTCTTCCCCTTAAAATACTACCTTTCTCTGATTTTATATCATAGTTAAGATACATCCTCTTCCATCTTAGGAACGTTTATTTGTTATGTTTTTATTGTTATGGTGCTTTCATGAAAAGGGATCTACTGAAACATAAATGTTAAATTCTTTAATTTCAATGAGAAGGAATGGTATGATTGATACTGATAAGAAATACTATTTGCCAGTAGTAACAAAGATAGGAATTAAGAGACTCCCTGTTAGAATGGGAGCAGTGTCCAGCTTCTACAAGCAACTAAATGACATAATCCCCAAATGCAGCCTGTTTGTTTTGGGTTTTTTCTCAGATTAGAATTAGAGTCTCCATTGCCTCATCCTGTAATTTCTTTTCTGCATCTTTCTATTTTGAATTTTGCAAATAGCATATTTTTGCATGGGGGAGACTAAGGATGCGTACAGCATTCACCCTGTATTAATGCAATTTTACTCCCAATCTTTGTTTTGTAATGCTTCCTTTATTTTCATCAAGGTACAGAAACAATTACATTTTTGGAGTTCAGTGATTTGGTACTTCTTGGCTTCTGCTGCAAAACTTCTGTTTCATACTATGATTATAACTCCACTGAAATGCTGAAGTAGACTGACACTGGGAGAGGAGTAGGACTGAGTGTTCTGTTTAGCAAACCTAGAATTCGGCCCTTTGTTTTATTTTAGTGTTTAATTTCTACAGCAGCTCTTCTTCTCTTTCTTAGTTGCATATTTGAACCTGAGGGAAATGCGTGCAGCCTGACAGATAGCACTGCTGAAGAACATGTCCTGGCACTGGTGGAACATGCAGCAGATGAAGCTCGAGATAGGATCAATCAATATCTACCCAACAGCAAGGTCTAGTGCATAATTCGTACTGTTCACAATTCCATTTTGCATCTGAGTACCGAATGCTTTGTTTCATCTAAAGATACAGGCTTTAGCATTACGTTTTCTGAGACTGTAACATCTAGGATGTATGCTCTGTGGGGACTGAAGCTCATTGTAGGGTATCCTAAATGGATCTCTAGTTGTATTGTGTGTTGAACGTCTTTCACTGGCAGAAAACAGTGAAATGTTGCTCAGTCTTAAATCTGGCTTCCTTAATTGCAACTCTTAGCATTGAGAGTGATTAAAATAGCATCACACTCTTCTTATTGTTGCAACCTTGGAAAAAGCAAACTTTGGCAGAGGTTGAAGAGTTATTAGGATTCATCTCCACAACCTAAGGAATTTGAGAACTTTCAGGTGTTTTTAATGAAGTGTCCAGAACCTCTGGTAGTTTTGTACCTGCAAGTAGTAGCTGTCAGCTATAGCACATTCTCGTGTGACTACAAGATAGACATCTTTCAGTGACTAGGAGAAGACAACAGTAGTTTGCCCGTGTTGGAATTTTGGACAGTACTAACCACAGATCAGATAATCTTGAATGTGATTCTGATACTGTTCTGTGTGTTTGGGTTTTGTACAGCTCCAAGAGTTAGAAGGAAAAGCTCAGTGATGCTGTTAGTGCCATTTTCTCAGTGTGATCTGTTCATGGGGTCTGTTTATCTTAGCTATGTGATGATAGTGAATTCCTTTATTTCCTCATGTTAAGGTTGGAGCGAATGCTACAAGCATTTGCTAAGGCCCTATGTTTGGATAGATTTACTGCTTTCCTTGCATTGTGTGGAGTTTTATTACCACTATTATACTTTGTCCTCATTTCTCATTCTGTCATGAATGGGCCTTGTTAGGCAGTTGCCTTAAGCTCAACTGAAATAGTAAGTAATGCCTAAAAGAACAGTGGGAGAAGGTGTAACTTCTTCAGTATATTTCTGTTTCTTTAGATAATGAGGACTTGCTAGGATTGAAGGCTATTTGAAACCTCCAAAGTAGGACCAGCCTTTTAAAAACCCTTTAAAGCAATACCAGTCTTCTGCCAGTTGCTGGCTTTACTGCAAATGCCTTTTGTGTTGATGCAGTCAGTTTTGCAGTGCTCAAGAAGGAGTTTTTCTAGGTGTCCAGCTCTTAATTGTCTGGGCTGATAGTCAGCTGGACAACCCACTGCCAGTCCCATTGAATCTAGGCAATGCAGGCATGTTCTTAGAGTTCAGCTATTGTTAACTTCAAGGTATTGTTCCCGTTTATTTTTCCAGTATTTGTCAACTGTGGGGGTTTTTTTTATATGCCACCATTGGCTTTGGCCTTATGTATGGAGAGAGTTTTGAATTTTTGAAGGAAAAGAGAGATTTATTGTTCAGTTTACTTGGAAGTATTTACTAATATTTTTTAAGGGAGAGCATAATTTTCATATTCCATCTTTACTAAGAAGTTAGTCTTTTTTGCATGATTCATTTGTAGTCAGTTTCTGACATCAGCTTAGTTTGTTGCATCGGTTGTGGCTTTATCTTTACAGACTCCAGTGTGTTCTATTGTCTCTAACATCTCTAGCTGTCTTTTTAGCATCATACTTGTTTGCTCTGATAGGTCTGTCTCAGCACTTCTTCCTCTTCAAGAATTTGATAGTATGTTCGTAAAATACTTCTACTTAGAGAAAGTAATGGATGAGATACAAAAACAAGCAGTTCAGTCTAGATTTGAAAATAATCAGTGAGTTAGATTATGGATAGGAGTTAGCGTTCTGCTCGTAAAAGGAAAGTATGATCTAGGCTTGGCAAACGGAAAGCCTGGCTCTATAATAATCGTAATGGAATTGTTTTTATCTTGGATGCAAACTTTAGATCTGGTTTAGGAAGATGGAATTGTTATTGCACATATGACATACAAACTTTTATTCCTATATGTTCTATTCTGAAGCATTTGGTAGGCAGTGATAAATAGCCATGACCCAAGATTCTCCCTGTATTAAAAAGAGAATACTAGAGTGCAGGATCTGAATACAGCCAAAATTGTTTTTTATAGTTTTCTGTGTAAGCAAGCAACTCTTTCTTTGAGTTTGGACTCTTTTGAATGATTGCTTCTGTATCTTTATGGTTCTATTCACAGATTGGTTATCTGAAAAAAAATGGAGATGGAACTTTATTATTTAGTGTAGTAAATTCATCTGATCCAGAAGCAGAAGGTAAACGCAATAATCTTTCAAGCAAACTTTAGAAATGTTGAATGCTCTAGCAGACTTTGAAGTGTTAACTCTACATACAGATCCTGTGTCATACAGAAAAGTTTTTTAAAAAAAAAAGAAAAAATAAACCATTTTCCCTCAACAGCTATTTTGATTATCTCCAGTATAAGAAGTTTCTCTTCGCTTTTCAAATTTTCACTCTTCAGATGCTCTGTTTTACTGATGCTAACATCATCAGTAATAGTGAATAATATCTATTTATAAGCACTTATGCGTTGCTACAACTTTATAGAGAGCTTGAAAGACAGGCTTTTGCTCCAAGTACCCTGTAATGTTAAAATCTGATGGGGGGAAAAAAAGTTAATGACAGTGCTGTATTCCTATGTAAATGTGCAATGCACAGGTGCAGATACAGAATCATCTTTTACCTTTTTTTATTTCCTAATTTAAATTACTAGCTAAATTTCAGTTTTAAGTTAATTAGGTTTTTTTTTAGTGCTTAATGGTTTTTCTTTAGTTCCTTGATCTTTTCTTCAAAATGCAAAGTTTTGAAGGTTTATAATGAATGAAATGTCATAGTCTTTATGCTGCTGTATGTCAAGTTGATTTAGCACTTCCTTCTCTGCACCTTTTGAGATTGGACTTCACAGCTTACCTGTTGTTGCACTGGTAAATACATGAACCCTTTAGACTAGTCGCATTTCTGTTGTCTTTTTTGATTGACAGATACAAGCCTGTAACTGTATTACTGTCTAAATTCCTTTTCTTTTGGTAATAAATTTTTCTGCAATGAAATTGAGCATTTTGGCTGCCACCATGGCCTTACCTATTATTAAATGATAAAATTAATGTGATTTAATACCTCTGAAATCATGCCAGTGATAATTTAGACAGTGATGGTAATGGGAGCAGAGCAAGTGTTTACTATGTGCTGTAAAGTACTGCTTCCTGATATTTCCATGCTCCAGATTGTTGGGTTTTTTTAATAATATAGTTAATACTAGTTAGACTGAATTTACAACTAATACCATAACTGAATTTTTGTTGTAGCTTTTTTTTTTAACCTAGGAAGGGTTTGGGGATAAGCTCGCTTTCTGTTGTGCAGTAATTGAGCATAAGTACCATTAGATTCCATCACAGCAAAAAAGATTTAAAATAGCCATGTCCTTAATGTTGTTGGGATTTATTTTTTTATTTTAGTTTAAAAGGATATTCTGAATTATTTAAGCCATTTTAATTAGGCAGTTCTCAGAACTTTAGAATAAATATATTGCTGTAGCTATAATGGTAATTATCTTAACAAGGTTCTTTACGTGGTGTTTGGGTTTCTATAGGCAAACTAGCACCTAGTCAACCTAAGAAACTGCTTTTATAATTTCATAATATCTGGATCTGAAATGTTCATGAATCGGCTAGTAAAACAATTTCAGATGCTGCTCTGCACTTTGGAAGTGATTTAACTAAGTAAGCTATAGATCATGTGAAGAAGAGATGGAAATATATTTACAGTATTTGAAATTTAAATTGAGAACCTGAATTACACTACCTATCTTTAATAAAAATGTACAGATTAAAGGACATTTCACCTTTATGGTAACTGCAAGTTTTAAAAACAGAAAGATCTAAGTATTCACCATAAATAAATTTTAAACAAGAAATACTTTTCTAAAAATCATTATCTTCTTTTGAATCAAATTATTAGAGGAAGAGACTCACCCAGTGGATCTGAGTTCACTGTCAAGCAAATTATTACCTGGCTTCACTACACTGGGCTTTAAAGATGAACGAAGAAATAAAGGTAAGTGTCAAAGAACATGTTTAAACTTTGTGTTAATTAAGTGTTTGAGCAGTTTCTTGACATAAAATAATTTTAGATTATACGTGTTTTCAAATGAAAATTCACTTGGTTATTTTTATAACACATCATTGTTCTATTTACAGCAGAATACAGTTTTAATTAAATGGACTTGTTTGCTTATTAAACATAACTTAATTAGGAGTTTATAGATTAATGTTTTTTCTTAGTGTTGTAGCCACATTAGAACCTTTCCAATAATGGTACTCCAGTTTCTCTGAAGGAAATAATTTTTCCTGAGCAACTGTGCTTAGAGTTGAGGGGAAAAAAACCTTTTAGTCATTTGCATTTTTGTATCATGACAAGGATTTCACAAACTGAATTTTTTTTCTGGTATTATTGTAATTTTTAATGCTTTCTAATCTGCTTTCCAGAAACTGACTGGCAAATAGTAATGAAGTAGACACACGCAAAAAGCAGAAATATAAAAGGGGGTGGAGGCATGAATCTTTTTTTGTGGGAATGGAGTGGTTAACTTACACTACTGGAAAATAAAGAACTGTTTATTTATATGGTTAACATAGTAGTAGTGGTTCTGGTTCTGAAGTCTGGAAGTGTCCTTGAGATATTGCTCTTTATTTCAATTGGAGGAAATAAGACACTGCACTTTCTGTATCTGTTTCAGAAAGCAAACTTTTTTCTCCTTCTCCCGCCCCAAAGTGATCTTTTAAATTTGTGTTCATGGTTTGTCATCTCTTTCTTCTGTCTGTCTAGTAACCTTTCTTACAAGTGCTAGTACAGCACCTTCCATGCAAAACAACTCTATATTTCACGATTTGAAATCAGATGAAATGGAACTCCTGTACTCAGCATATGGTGATGAAACTGGGATACAGTGTGCCTTAAGGTAAGGCCTTCCTCATTAGGAAGCCTAACTTCTTATAGCAATTATATGAAAAGCAATTTGGACTAAGTGTCAACTAGGAGCCTCCAAATTCTGATGTTTTTTTCTAAAACTTATTTTTAAAATAACATAGTGTAAAACTTGAAGCTAGCTTTCATTCTGGCTGGTGTGTTGTGCTGGGGTTTTTTTGTTTGGTTGGTTTGTTGTGGTTTTCTTTTTCCATCCACACTTTTAAGTTACCCTATTTTACTGCAAGGCTTGTTGTGGAACTTGTTATTAGGATTTCTTACCACAAGATATTATAGGTTGCTAAAGATTTAGCATTTTACTTTAAACCCAGCAGTAAGTAGATTTAGATACACAAGTAATAGATTTCAGTGACTCTTAAACAGTTGTATTTTTCAAGAAGTTTCCAACACTTAAAGCTATTAGAAAAGGAGAATGATGCCACTTTTCATTAAACTGTCAGTCTTGGAGGGAAACAATTTTTTAAGTTTTCTTTGTGTTTTTTTCACCTACTCCCTATATATATATGTAACCCACTACCTAACTGTAGTTCAAGTGAAAATTTGCTGATAGGTGTGAAAAACAAGTTTGCACATACCTTTATTTCCATTTTAAAAAAAGGCAAAAAAGGAACAGTCCTGTCTTGAAGGCCCTAATTGCTTTTCTGAGGATGCATAAAAGAGTAAAAGAACAAAGAAAACATAGGTGTAATCCACCATAGATGGGGAAAACCATATTATAAGTTGAAATATTTTTTATAAAAGTAAGTATTTTCTGTAATGCTTACATCTCCATTCCTACTAGCTTACAAGAATTTGTGAAGGATGCTGGAAATTACAGCAAGAAAATAGTAGATGATCTTCTGGACCAGATCACTAGTGGAGATCATTCCAAAACAGTTTATCAGCTAAAACAGGTGTGTCCTTGATGCACAGATGTGTCACAAGTTCATCAAAACAAGAATGGACCTGTTTCTGGCGTTTAAGATTACAATGTGCTATGGTGTTCTGTGTGTGAGCATTTTGTGCTGCTACATCTGAAAGTGCAGCCATAAATTATTTGGAATCATAAGTTACTGAAGTAATGACTGAGATACTGATGATATAAAGTACATGAGCAGAAGAAATAGCGTAAGAAGATCGGTTAAAATGCATAGTACTAAAATATTTCAAAACCGTAACTGTTACATTGTAATTGCATTACAGATAAGTGAAAAAGTTAGCTGTCTCTAGCCTTATTTTGTGTGCAAAGCTTGAATATACGCAAAATTGTACAGAAGAGATGTTTTTCTCTTATGTTGAATAAAAGTAATTGTTAGTATTCTTTATTTCCAGAGGCGAAACATCCCAGTAAAACCACTGGATGAAGTTAAAGTAAGTTATGCTGATACTGAGTCTGGGTTTCTTTTACTGGAAAAAGTGTCTTGGTATTTAAAGTAGAGAAAGTGATGTTCTCTTTGCTTCCAACATTCAAATTCCTACTTTTATTTAATGTGCCTCTTTTCTGTATAATAATACAGAAAAGCTTGATAAGTGGAGTACATGATAAAGAAGAGTCTGTTAGGTTAGTCCTAAGGAGAGAGCGTACTGGTTAGTTCTATGTTGTTCATGCAAATGTATATGGTCACTCATTAGTGAAGAGCTAGTCTTTATCTTTTTGTAAAGGATCTACGCGAACATCACAAAACATGACAAATGTTCTGTGGTGGCCTAGGATCTGATCATAGTAAACCAGTAACTTACACAAACTAAGAGTATTCTTAGGAAACATTAAGTATAAGCTGTGAAATGCTAAGATCTAAAATATGGTTTGATTCTTTAGGTTCTGCCAGTTCTCATAAAAGAAGAACACAAGTTGCGTAATACCTGTTCGGATTCTTCCAAACAGATTATGGTAAAATGAATGGTTTGTGTGTTTAAAAAAGGAGGGAAAAAAAAAAAAGAGTATTGAGACATTCATTTTGTTTCAGTGCAAGGATATGCATGCTCTGAGGTAGAAGATCAAAATTACAGTATCTAGAATAAGCTTTCATACTTAAAATGGATGCTCTGACAGTCTACTTCAGTTAGGAGCTTTGTCCTGTTGTTCTGTATACCCTAGTTTAATTCAGCAAGCGTAATTAAATTTTGGAGGCAGAAGGACAGTTTAGGAATCTGAAAGATACTTGATGAATACTGCTGATGAATATTTGAGGTTCAGCCTGCTGTAAAAGTGGGGAAAAAACCCAGGATTTAACAGTTTTACTGCATCTGTTGAAAATGTCTGTTAGAAAGTAGGAGTAAATGATGCATATCTTATGCTTTCACAGCTAGTAATCAATTCTTTCTTTAAGTGGTACAGGTTTTGTCTTGCAAATTATTTGTGACAACAGAAGATATGCACTGTATTCCATGGCAATTCACATAAAAATTGTAAGGATTAGATTATAGCAACTAATAAAATTTATAGTTTCATAAATATTCCTTATGTTTTATGGAAAGGTTTGTATTTCGTTAGAAGGTGACTGGTTAAGTCATGAAAGTGCTAAGTTTCATTTTCATGTTTCTAAAAAGATAATACCTGGTTGTGTATTTACTTGCATGTCTTATTCTTCGTGCTGCAATAGGCAACTTCAGAGAATCCTGTTATAATGTGTTTTGAATCTGAAGGACTTTTACTTTGATCTCTTACTTTTTGCCATTACATAGCAATATTGCAGCAGATAGGGGAAAAATGAAATTGTAATGCAGGCTGTGTTTCTTTATCCAGAAAAAATACTTGAGAGACCAGCTCCAGCTGATACTATGTATAGGGAGGCCCACCCTACTGGTTTTGTTAGTGTCTCACTAAAAATTTCAATAAATCCAGTGTTGCATTGAGAAAATGAGGGAGAAGGAGATCTGGGAGTGGTTTATGATGGGGGACACTGATAATGCTTCCACCCTGCCAGAGCTCTGCCCTGGGACAGAGATGAGTTGAGGATGTAATTGAGTCACAGAGGATTCGGTAATGTTGGTTTCAACAGTCCTGAATGATGACATGAAAGATATTTAGACTACCCTGCAGACCCCTTGCTATTCACATGACTGGTCTGTCCTGGATCCATGTTTTAGCTGCCTGTGAGCTGCAGGTTAACCAAGATGGTTATGAATGCTCCAGTGTTAAGTGTTGTTGTGCATGCTTCTGAGAGTATGGATTCATGCGTTTACCTCAAACACTGAGAAGTTATTTTGATAGCTTGTCACTATTGCTAGTCTTTCTGTTTCTTGTATTTTAATAGGTTGGAGAATCTGCTGGAGACAGTAACACTTCTGACTTGGACTTTCTGTCTATGAAACCATATTCAGATGTATCTCTTGATATTTCTATGTTAAGCTCATTAGGTAAGTAATTAAAATCTAGAAGCCATCAATTATGGTTTGGCTGTACCATTTCGGCACAATAATAGCTGGATTTGTGAAGAACAAAAAAGTGTTCAAAAAATAGTAATAAATCTACATTTGACATAGGTAAAACTGTAGAGCTGGTACAAGAAAAATGAAACCTTGGTCTATTTTCCCTTTGAGACATCCATGTGCCAGCCAAGCTAACTTTTCCTGTACCACTGAAGAAACCAAAGTATTTGTATCTCACAGTTTTGATAGCATTGCTTGTTTTTCATGTGTTCATAATAATGTAAATTTCAAGAACCAGCATGGAGCTCAGAAATGTTACTGCCTCATATGCTGTCTTTTGAAATAACCTGGGAAGTAGGTAAGTATGTGAAGCTTAATCATATCACCACTTGGAATGTCCCAAACCAAAAATGAGAAGAATTCTCGGGTGTTGGAAAGACTTTAGCTTCAAATAAGGCAGCTGTATGAAAGTGTAGGGATGTTGTTTCAAATACATGTCTTCGATAGGTATTCTTTTAATACTGTAAGAAGTAATGTTCCTGTTTCTGGAGGCTGCTGAGCCTGTCAAGAGTATTATCATGAAAAGTGTTATCATGAAAAAAAAATAATGCTCATGGTTTAAGACACTTCTAATTCAGAATGTGAAAGATGCCAAACTATCTATTATAAAACATAACCAAGGTAATTGAAAGCTTGAAGAAAAATAAATTGACGGATTTCTCCTATAGGTGCATTATTCATTGAAAAGCAATTGTAAGCTCCAGTTAGACTGTCACACACTAATTCTATTGCAGTACAGTTAAAAAATGAATAAATATGTTTTATAATGTTTAGACATATCAGTCTTACTATTAATTTTTTGCTCGACTGAAAGCTTTTCATATTTTTCTTCTTTTATATTTCTGTAAATAATAATACTTCTAGATTACTTAGCTTCTGGAGTTTATGGCATTATTTCTTACCATGATTCTTGCAAAGTTAGTATGGTCTGCATTGAAGACAGCCCAAAGAGAAGTCAATGAGTTTATTTCCCTGTTTAAAGTTGAGGGAAATTTTATTAAGTGTTCAAATGAAAGAACAGCATACGTTGGCACATGTTTCCAGTTCTTTCCAATTTCACCATTTTATTTGGCTTACTATAAAATCAATGTAGCTGGAGAAGGTAGTGTTCTTAAAACCTGTGGTGAGAATTTCTCTACCTGCATAAATTACATGTTCTATTTTAACTAGATGTTGTTAGATATTTAAGTAGTCTTTCTACTGACTTCCTTTCCTCTGCTGCAAACTAAATGCATTATTTCCTGTCTGCAGTTTGACCGATGAGGAAGACAAATTAAGCTTTTATAGCCGTTTAAATGCTGAGAGTCAGCTTAGTTTCAGCAATTTCCCCATTTCTCCTTCATCCTCCAGTGGTGCCAAATGCATTTCAACATGTGTTTCTTGAAACTGAAAACAGATCTGCAGCTGTTTCCTTTCAGAATTTTGCAAAGGAAAATGCAAGGTTGAGGTCATTTGTGTAGTAGGCAACATTTGTGTTAATTTATTTTAGAATTTTTTTTTAGTGTCTTGGTAATCCGTGCGTCAAATCTGCATGTGCTGATTATGATTTCTGGTTGGCAACTGGTTGCCCTTAGGGAAAGTGAAGAAGGAGCTTGATCATGAGGATAACCATTTACATCTGGATGAAACAACTAAGCTGCTGCAGGATCTTCATGAAGCTCAGGCTGACAGAGTGGGATCCCGGCCATCATCCAATTTGAGTTCCCTCTCCAATGCCTCTGAAAGAGACCAACATCATCTTGGTAAAGTTACCGGTGTCACAGAAGTTGCAGTACTTCTCTGATTGAAACTGGTTAAAACTTATATTTTAATATACATAAATCTTTGCATGAAACTACTATGATAAACCAGTAGACTGACTACAGGATCATGTTTTATTTTTTAAATATGCATGGCAAAGGCAACTAAGACAATGGTCTTTTGACCTGAGGAATTAAGGACGCTAATTGTAATTAATGTATTTTTGTTTAGGCATGATTGAAGTAATTGTGAAGTAAATTGATACTGACTGGCTAAGCCCTCTACGCACTTGCATTTTATGCTCTTAGAAATACTAAGGAGTAGATAATGTTCATTTTACTTAAGCATAGTTGTATGCAGCAGGTGACGGGTGGGATTCTACAATAACCTTCCGTTGTCAACTGTAAAAGTCAATTATAAGACTGGATGGTAGAGAAACATACCACTTAACAATTTGGTGCCATTTCTAAGATTGTAGGAGATGTTGGTTGGATGATACTCAGTTACATTTAATGTAACTTTTCAACTTGGTGTAAGAGAATAATGACTTATTTTTCAAAAAGAATCTAAATTACTGAAGAATCTTGTAATACTTTTTTTTCAAAACCTCCTGTTTAAATATCATTTAAAGGTCTGAAAGGAAGGTGAAATAATCATGGTATTTATATCCATAAATATATTTCCATTATTTTTCTGTACTTTTAAAGGTTTTGATTTTTTTCCCATATTCTACAGGAAGCCCATCTCATCTGAGTGTTGGAGAACAGCAAGACGTGGTTCATGATCCCTATGAATTTCTGCAGTCTCCAGAAACCTCAAATGCCACTACTAACTGATCTGACATGTACTGTGTGTATGTGTATATATTGTATTTTAATTGTATTATGTTTTATAAAGTTTTTGTCCATGGCAGAAACCTCAATTTTGTCCTCTTTTTTTGTGAGGGTTCCTGTATAATAGTATCGTAGATGCTGGATTAAACAAAAGAAATATACCAACTTGCTACATCATGTTGTTAGCAACGTACCAAAACCTGCTTTTGATTTGTTTGTTGAGGGAGGTTGTTGTCCGCCCCTGTGTGAATCTTGATTGAAAACCAACAAATAATGTGTTAGAAAAATTTGTATTTTATGGAAACTAAACAGTGGTAATTTTCCCAGTATCATGGCAGCAGTCATGAAATGTTTTCAGTAGAATTCTCTACCAGTTCTGTTCAGGTCTTAACTTGAACATCTTCAAGGAGGAATATGTTATTTCAGCAGTGACAGAACTGTGAAATGTGATCATTGTTATGTTTCCCATCTCCTAACCCTAGTAACCTGTAGAAGTTGTGTCTGTTTCCCCATATTTTTAAATCTTTTTTTTTTTCAATTTCTCTAGAGAATACTTAATTTGAGAGTAACAGTACTTGGTGGTTGCATTAAGATGGCTCACTGAGTATTCTACTCTGTATCTAAAAAAGATGGAGGTATTTATGATCCCTTGTGTCTTGAAACACAACGAAAATACAATTCTTTTTTTTAATTTGATATGTATATTTATTTTTATGGAAAAAATACTGTATAAGGTATGCCTTTCAGTAATTTTTAAATAAAACTTTTATAATTCAGTACTGAAGTAACTGGGGAATTTTATACCATTGATATGGGAAAGCTGGACAAATGCTATGACTTTACAATATTTTGTAAATATTAATAAACATACAAAACCACTTGTAATGATTTAAAAACTCTTTAGAAGATGGTTTGTCTTGTCTTTGGGTTTGATTTTTACTAGCTTTTAGGTGACAGAGAGGGATGGTGAAGGTCAGGAGGGGGTGTGCCTGGCTTTTTTCTGTCATTTGGCTTGAATTCCAGATCTAGACATGTAGCCTGGATACTCCAGGCCGTTTTTCCCCCCACTGCAGTTACCAGAAGGTTCTGCTTGAAAGCTGAAATCCTGTTCTGCATCAGCCAAAAGCATTCCTTATTCACAAGTCACATCTGGAAACAGACACATCACAGATTTTTCCACAACCAGTGCTGTCCATTCCTGTACTGCATCAATTTTGTAGAAATCAGAAAGTAATTTAGTTTTTGTGTCTGCTCATTTCTTGATCTCTTCACCCTTCTCTCTCTCAAAGAAAAAAAAAA